>NW_024061105.1:0-42500 GCF_016432855.1 Salvelinus namaycush | reverse complement strand
TCCCTGCTCTCTCTGCCCTCTGCTCTCTCTCTCTGCTCTCTCTCTCTTTGCCCTCTGCTCTCTGCTCTCTCTCTGCTCTCCGCTCTCTCTCTGCTCTCTCAGCCTGCTCTCTGCTCTCTCTCTCTCTGCTATCTCTCTCTGTTCTCTGCTCTCTCTCACTCTGCTATATCTCTCACTCTGCTCACTCTGCTCTCTCTCTCTGCACTCTCAACCTACTCTCTGCTCTCTGCTCTCTGTCCTCTCTCTTCTCTCTCTCTCACTCTGCTCTCTCTCTGCTCTCTCAGCCTGCTTTCTGCTCTCTCTCTACTCTCTCCCTCTCTCTCTCTACTCTCTCTCTTTCTGCTCTCTCTCTCTCTCTGCGCTCTCTCTCTGCTCTCTTTGTTCTCTCTTCCTCTCTGCTCCCTCTCTGCTCTCTCTCTCTCTACCTCTCTCTACCTCTGCTCTCTCTGCTCTCTGCCCTCTCTCCTCTCTCTGCTCTCTGCCCTCTGTCTTCTCGCTCTCTCTCTGCTCTCTCCCTACTCTCTCTCTTTCTGCTCTCTGCTCTCTCTCTGCTCTCTCTGTTCTCTCTCCCTCTCTGCTCTCTCTCCCTCTGCGCTCTCTGCTCTCCCTCTGCTCTCTCTGCTCTCTCTGTTCTCTGCTCTCTCTCTATGCTCTGCTGCTCTTTCTCTTTTCTCTGCTCTCTCTGCTCTCTCTCTCTCTGCTCTCTCTCTTTCTGCTCTCGTTCTCTGCTCTCTCTCTCTGCTCTCTGCTCTCTCTTCTCTCTGTTCTCTGCTCTCTCTCTCTTCTCTCTGCTCTCTCACTCCCTCTGCTCTCTCTGTTCTCTGCTCTCTCTCTCTGCTATCTCTCTCTGCTGCTCTCTCTCTTTTCTCTGCTCTCTCTGCTGCTCTCTCTTTCTGTTCTCTGCTCTCTCTACCCTCTCTCTCTCTGCTCTCTCACTCTCTGATCTCTCAGCCTGCCCTCCGGTCTCTCCCTCTCTCTCTAATGCTCTCTGCTCTCTTGTCTCTAATGCTCTCTGCTCTCTCAGCCTGCTCTCTTCTCTCTGCTCTCTCAGCCTGCTCTCTGCTCTCTCTCTCCCTCTCTCGCTCTGCTCTCTCGCTCTGCTCTCTCTCCTCTCTCAGCCTGCTCTCTCTCTGCTCTCACCCTCTCGCTCTCTCTGCTCTCTCTCTTTTCTCTGCTCTCTCTGCTCTCTTTTCCCTGCTCTCTGCTCTCTCTCTCTGCTCTGCCTCTTTGCTCTCTCAGCCTGCTCTCTGCTCTCTCTCTCTGCTCTCTCACAGTGCTCTGCTCTCTTCTATCTCTCTCTCACACACTCTCTGCTCTCTGCTCTCTCTCGCTTTATATCTGAACAGTGGTGCAGTTTGGACAATCACCACTTGATGTCAGTGTTAAACAAGAAGTGATGAAAACAACATCACTGCATCGAGAGAGAGAGAGAGAGAGAGCCTAATATACTGATATACAGTGCATTCAGAAAGCATTCAGACCCCTTGACATCATACACATTTTGTCACGTTACAGCCTTATTCTAAAATGGATTAAATAGTTTTTTCCCCTCATCAATCTACACACAATAACCCAGAATTACAAAGCAAAAACAGTAAATTTTATATGTGCACATGTATATTTAAAAAAAACTTAGATTTCACATTTACATAAGTTTTCAGACCCTTTACTCAGTACTTTGTTGAAACACCTTTGGCAGCGATTACAGCATTGAGTCTTCTTGAGTTTGACGCTACAAGCTTGGCACAGCTGTATTTGGGGAGTTTCTCCCATTCTTCTCTGCAGATCCTCTCAAACTCTGTCAGGTTGGATGGGGAGCGTCGCTGCACAGCTATTTTCAGGTCTCTCCAGAGATGTTCGATCGGGTTCAAGTCCGGGCTTAGGATCATTGTCCTGTTGTCCAGTCTGTGTATACTATACTGGGAGGGTAGAGAGTCAGAACTGATAGAGGATCTGGAGCCCTGAGGGAAAGAGAGAGAGAGGGAGGGTAGAGAGTCAGAACAGAGGGAAAGAGAGAGAGAGATGGTAGAGAGTCAGAACAGAGGGAAAGAGAGAGAGAGGGAGGGTAGAGAGTCAGAACAGAGGGAAAGAGAGAGAGGGATGGTAGAGAGTCAGAACAGAGGGAAAGAGAGAGAGAGGGAGGGTAGAGAGTCAGAACAGAGGGAAAGAGAGAGAGGGATGGTAGAGAGTCAGAACAGAGGGAAAGAGAGAGAGAGGGAGGGTAGAGAGTCAGAACAGAGGGAAAGAGAGAGGGGGAGGGTAGAGAGTCAGAACAGAGGGAAAGAGAGAGAGATGGAGGGTAGAGAGTCAGAACAGAGGGAAAGAGAGAGAGAGGGAGGGTAGAGAGTCAGAACAGAGGGAAAGAGAGAGAGAGGGAGGGTAGAGAGTCAGAACAGAGGGAAAGAGAGAGAGGGAGGGTAGAGAGTCAGAATAGATGGAAAGAGAGAGAGAGGGAGGGTAGAGTCAGAACAGAGGGAAAGAGAGAGAGAGGGATGGTAGAGAGTCAGAACAGAGGGAAAGAGAGAGAGAGGGAGGGTAGAGAGTCAGAACAGAGGGAGAGAGAGAGAGAGGGGTAGAGAGTCAGAACAGAGGGAAAGAGAGAGAGAGGGAGGGGAGAGAGTCAGAACAGAGGGAAAGAGAGAGGGGGAGGGTAGAAAGTCAGAACAGAGGGAAAGAGAGAGAGATGGAGGGTAGAGAGTCAGAACAGAGGGAAAGAGAGAGAGAGGGAGGGTAGAGAGTCAGAACAGAGGGAAAGAGAGAGAGAGGGAGGGTAGAGAGTCAGAACAGAGGGAAAGAGAGAGAGAGGGAGGGTAGAGAGTCAGAACAGAGGGAAAAAGTTTATGAGTTATATGAGTTGCTGTGGAGGGAGAGCAAGAGAGAGAGAGAAAGGGAGAGATTAGTCAGCAGAAATTATTCAGGACGACGTTCATCTTTAAATTTACTTCTTTATTTCTCTCTTTCCCCACTGAGGAAGATAAAGGACACACAGACAGACACAGACACATAGACACACACAGACACACACACACAGACAGACACACACACACAAAAACGAGGGGTAGGTAATCAGGAATTCCTCCCATGGTGTGTGCATTGATTTTAGTCCCCTTCTCATTAACTAGCTGCTGACAGTGACCAGAGATGGCTAGATTGAGCTAGAGGTGTGTGTGTGTGTGTGTGTGTGTGTGTGTGTATGTGTGTGTGTGTGTGTGTGTGTGTGTGTGTGTGTGTGTGTGTGTGTGTGTGTGTGTGTGTGTGTGTGTGTGCAAGCGTTTTTACGTGTGTGTTTTTGTGAGAGCGTTAACTTCTTTGGGCTGCAGGGGCAGTATTGAGTAGCTTGGATGAAAGGTGCCCATTTCAAACGGCCTCGTACTCAATTTTTGCTCGTACAATATGCATATTATTATTACTATTGGATAGAAAACACTCTCTAGTTTCTAAAACCGTTTGAATTATATCTGTGAGTAAAACAGAACTCATTTTGCAGCAAACTTCCTGACAGGAAGTGAAAAATCTGAATTCGATGCTCTGTTCTAGGGCCTGCCTATAAATGTGCTTGATATGTATTAGTATACATGCACTTCATACGCCTTCCACTAGATGTCAATAGGCAGTGAGAGAAAAAATGGAGTGTATAGCTATATCTTGATCTGAGGTCGAATAAGAGCTCTTGTCATGACGTGACACCAATTTCCTGTTTTCAGGAAGGCGCGAGAAGGAACCGGGGATTGCCTTCTGAAGAGCTGTCGTTATAGACGGCTACTATCTCCGGCTTTGATTTTATTTGATAAATGTGACAATATCATCGTAAAGTATGTTTTTTCAATATAGTTTAATTAGATTATTGAAATTTTAAAAAAAAAACTTTTTCCCGACAAAGGACCCCTTGTACAACATTCTGATGGAAGATCATCAAAAGTAGGACCCATTTATGATGTTATTTCATATATCTGTCGAACATGTGTACTATTAGTTTGCTCCCAGATTTTGGGCGCTCTCTCGCCATAACGTAAGCTGCATGTCGTAATGAAGTTATTTTTAGAATTCTAACACGGCGATTGCATTAAGAACTAATGTATCTTTAATTTGCTGTCCAACATGTATTTTTTAGTAACGTTTATGAATAGTTATTTGATTAGAATAGGTGAGTGTCAGAAACATATACGGAGATTCTGGAAAAAAGATGCTAAGTTTTCCCAATGTATAACCACGATTTGTGCCGCTAAATATGCACATTTTCGAACAAACCATATATGTATTGTGTAATATGATGTTATAGGACTGTCATCTGATGAAGTTTGAGAAGGTTAGTGAAAAAATGTATATCTTTTGCTGGTTTATTCGCTATCGCTAACGTGCCTAACGAATCAATGCTGTTGTGTGGTTGGCTATTGTAGTAAGCTAATATAATGCTATATTGTGTTTTCGCTGTAAAACACTTAAAGAATCGGAAATATTGGCTGGATTCACAAGATGTTTGTCTAATTTGCTGTACACCATGTATTTTTCATAAATGTTTTATGATGAGTATTTAGGTATTTCAATTTGGTCTCTGTAATTGTTCTAGCTGCTTCGGTGCTATTTCCGATTGTAGCTGCAATGTAAAACTATGATTTATACCTCAAATATGCACATTTTTCGAACAAAACATAGATTTATTGTATAACTTGTTATAAGACTGTCATCTGATGAAGTTGTTTCTTGGTTAGTTTGGTTGGTTCTTGGTTAGTTAGGTTGGTTTTGTGCATGCTACCTGTGCTGTGAAAAATGTCTGTGCTTTTTTGTATTTGGTGGTGAGCTAACATAAATATACGTGGTGTTTTCGCTGTAAAACATTTTAAAAAATCGGACATGTTGGCTGGATTCACAAGATGTGTATCTTTCATTTGCTGTATTGGACTTGTTAATGTGTGAAAGTTAAATATTTCAAAAAAATATATTTTGAATTTCGCACCCTGCACTTGGACGGGCTGTTGTCATATTGAGCCCGACACCGCCCTGCAGCCATAAGAAGTTAACGGGACTTTTGTGAGAGTGTTAACGGGACTTTCGATAAGAATGACACACACAGCCCTGATTCCATTTTTTGCTTTGTGTTTCAATGAGGTCTTAGTGGAATAGAGACATGTGATTCATGAACCATTACTGCTGTTGGAAAACGACAGAAACAGAGAAAGAAGGAAAGGAAGCAGAACACTAAAGTTGGTCATGATGTTTCTCTGAAACACAGAACAGTAAAGTTGGTCATGATGTTTCTCTAAAACACAGAACACTAAAGTAGGTCATGATGTTTCTCTGAAACAGTAAAGACTAAAGTAGGTCATGATGTTTCTCTGAAACAGTAAAGACTAAAGTTGGTCATGATGTTTCTCTAAAAAACAGAACACTAAAGTAGGTCATGATGTTTCTCTGAAACACAGAACACTAAAGTTGGTCATGATGTTTCTCTAAAACAGTAAAGACTAAAGTTGGTCATGATGTTTCTCTGAAACACAGAACACTAAAGTTGGTCATGATGTTTCTCTGAAACAGTAAAGACTAAAGTTGGTCATGATGTTTCTCTAAAACAGTAAAGACTAAAGTTGGTCATGATGTTTCTCTAAAACAGTAAAGACTAAAGTTGGTCATGATGTTTCTCTGAAACACAGAACACTAAAGTTGGTCATGATGTTTCTCTGAAACAGTAAAGACTAAAGTTGGTCATGATGTTTCTCTAAAACAGTAAAGACTAAAGTTGGTCATGATGTTTCTCTAAAACAGTAAAGACTAAAGTTGGTCATGATGTTTCTCTAAAACACAGAACACTAAAGTTGGTCATGATGTTTCTCTAAAACAGTAAAGACTAAAGTTGGTCATGATGTTTCTCTAAAACAGTAAAGACTAAAGTTGGTCATGATGTTTCTCTAAAACACAGAACACTAAAGTAGGTCATGATGTTTCTCTGAAACAGTAAAGACTAAAGTTGGTCATGATGTTTCTCTAAAACACAGAACACTAAAGTTGGTCATGATGTTTCTCTGAAACACAGAACACTATAGTTGGTCGTGATGTTTCTCTAAAACAGTAAAGACTAAAGTTGGTCATGATGTTTCTCTAAAACACAGAACACTAAAGTTGGTCATGATGTTTTTCTGAAACACAGAACACTAAAGTTGGTCATGATGTTTCTCTAAAACACAGAACACTAAAGTTGGTCATGATGTTTCTCTGAAACACAGAACACTAAAGTTGGTCATGATGTTTCTCTAAAACAGTAAAGACTAAAGTTGGTCATGATGTTTCTCTAAAACACAGAACACTAAAGTTGGTCATGATGTTTCTCTGAAACACAGAAGACTAAAGTTGGTCATGATGTTTATCTGAAACACAGAACACTAAAGTTGGTCATGATGTTTCTCTAAAACACAGAACACTAAAGTTGGTCATGATGTTTCTCTGAAACAGTAAAGACTAAAGTTGGTCATGATGTTTCTCTAAAACACAGAACACTAAAGTTGGTTCTGATGTTTCTCTAAAACAGTAAAGACTAAAGTTGGTCATGATGTTTCTCTAAAACACAGAACACTAAAGTTGGTCATGATGTTTCTCTAAAACAGTAAAGACTAAAGTTGGTCATGATGTTTCTCTAAAACACAGAAGACTAAAGTTGGTCATGATGTTTCTCTGAAACACAGAACACTAAAGTTGGTCATGATGTTTCTCTAAAACAGTAAAGACTAAAGTTGGTCATGATGTTTCTCTAAAACACAGAACACTAAAGTTGGCCATGATGTTTCTCTAAAACAGTAAAGACTAAAGTTGGTCTTGATGTTTCTCTAAAACAGTAAACACTAAAGTTGGTCATGATGTTTCTCTAAAACACAGAACACTAAAGTTGGTCATAAGCAGAGGTCTAGCAGAGCCAAAGTGCTGTTGTATATTTCAACAAGCTGTTCCTGTGTCACATACCGAATAGCCGATACCAAGAATGTCCTTTACAAGAAAAGACTCAGCTACATAGATGCTGCCAAGATGAAGATGTTGGACCATATTGCAGATGTTCTCTTTGCACAAAGGATGCTAAACAATGGAGAGTTGGACAGTATCCAGTCTATAGGAGGGACTCATGACAAGGGCCGGGCCCTGATTGACACTGCCAGAAGTAAGGGAGGTATTACTAGTAATAGCTTGATGGCAACATGGGAAAATTACCCTGGATCATCCTCAGTAGGTAATGGTAATGTTTTGTCACCTAAGGAAATAGTCTCAATTTTTTGGGACAATATAACCCGTGATGATATTGAGAAGATGAAGTTTGTTATGAGCGAGATAGAGATCACGCATCGACACCGCATCAGTGGACCTGCAATATGTGACAGATAGAACCGGGTTAGCAGATGTTATGGCATTACGGAGCTGCAGCACGGGCAGGGTTGAACACCCTGCTCAAGAAAATCGGTCGCAATGACCTGGTGAAGCGAGTCAAAGACAGTGACTGTACTCACACCTCAAGTCAGCTACAACCTGTGGCCTTCGCTACACGCGGCAAGGTTATCAATAAACATCAAGGTGACAGAGAAGGTGTTGAATATACTTTGAGACCTTGACAGAGGACAGTTGAAAAGATTCATATGGACATTGAAACTACCAAGCAGCACGGCTGAGCTTATCAGAAACGCAAAACGCAAACGACCAAAAGTGCTGAAGGAACATGTTCAACATGACCGGTTACCTGGATACCATTTACAAAACACTGAGGGAAATGAACCAAAACAGCCTGGCAGACCAGTTGAAAACGTACATAGCCGGCCTCAGTCCCTAGGATATGTAGTCAATGATGAACTGTGTTTACTACACTGAACAGTATTAGGTCTATAAATGTGCCTAGGATATGTAGTCAATGATAAACTGTGTTTACTACACTGAACAGTATTAGGTCTATAAATGTCCCTAGGATATGTAGTCAATGATAAACTGTGTTTACTACACTGAACAGTATTAGGTCTATAAATGTGCCATTGCAAAATGTCTCTATTGAGCTATAGCTTGGTGATATGTACCACTGCTTTGTTTTGTGATAAACTGGTCAATAAACCCGAGTGACAACAATGTATACTGTGCATGTCTCTACACACACACACACAAACGGGCTAAGTAGAGTACAACTTTCATTATAGTGAAGTACAGCCTTTTTGTAATTACACTTCGTACCAGTAACAACATCCAAATATTTTACCTGCCAACAAATAAATTATGTTATTCCTGGTTGTTTCAGTTACTCAGTGGCAGTAGTAGGATTATGGTGTTATTCCTGGTTGTTTCAGTTACTCAGTGGCAGTAGTAGGATTATGGTGTTATTCCTGGTTGTTTCAGTTACTCAGTGGCAGTAGTAGGATTATGGTGTTATTCCTGGTTGTTTCAGTTACTCAGTGGCAGTAGAAGGATTATGGTGTTATTCCTGGTTGTTTCAGTTACTCAGTGACAGTAGTAGGATTATGGTGTTATTCCTGGTTGTTTCAGTTACTCAGTGGCAGTAGTGGGATTATGGTGTTATTCCTGGATGTTTCAGTTACTCAGTGGCAGTAGTAGGATTATGGTGTTATTCCTGGTTGTTTCAGTTACTCAGTGGCAGTAGTAGGATTATGGTGTTATTCCTGGTTGTTTCAGTTACTCAGTGGCAGTAGTAGGATTATGGTGTTATTCCTGGTTGTTTCAGTTACTCAGTGGCAGTAGTAGGATTATGGTGTTATTCCTGGTTGTTTCAGTTACTCAGTGGCAGTAGTGGGATTATGGTGTTATTCCTGGTTGTTTCAGTTACTCAGTGGCAGTAGTAGGATTATGGTGTTATTCCTGGTTGTTTCAGTTACTCAGTGGCAGTAGTAGGATTATGGTGTTATTCCTGGTTGTTTCAGTTACTCAGTGGCAGTAGTAGCATTATGGTGTTATTCCTGGTTGTTTCAGTTACTCAGTGGCATAGATTATGGTGTAATTGCTGCACTTACCTGATATCTTGATACTGTTTTAATAGACCTGTGACCATTTATTTGTAGAGTCATCATTATCACTTACCATCATTTAAATGTCTAACGGTTAGACACTTTCCCATGCAGCCTTTATTGTATCTATTCACACCGAAAATGTGCTGGATGAACAAACATTCCTGATAGATAAGGTTACCTTGTTTACACCAGATCGTGTTTGGGTGGCACGGCAGTAGCTGGGTGAATCATTCACACTTGGACAGTCTAAGCTTCATTGACATAACAGCTGTACGTATCGGAAGCCCGTAGAAACAGCAGTGGTTGGACGTATCGGAAGCCCGTAGAAACAGCAGTGGTTGGACGTATCGGAAGCCCGTAGAAACAGCAGTGGTTGGAAGTATCGGAAGCCGTAGAAACAGCAGTGGTTGGACGTATCGGAAGCCTGTAGAAACAGCAGTGGTTGGACGTATCGGAAGACCGTAGAAACAGCAGTGGTTGGACGTATCGGAAGCCCGTAGAAACAGCAGTGGTTGGACGTATCGGAAACCCGTAGAAACAGCAGTGGTTGGACGTATCGGAAACACGTAGAAACAGCAGTGGTTGGACGTATCGGAAGCCCGTAGAAACAGCAGTGGTTGGACGTATCGGAAGACCGTAGAAACAGCAGTGGTTGGACGTATCGGAAGCCCGTAGAAACAGCAGTGGTTGGACGTATCGGAAGCCCGTAGAAACAGCAGTGGTTGGAAGTATCGGAAGCCGTAGAAACAGCAGTGGTTGGACGTATCGGAAGCCCGTAGAAACAGCAGTGGTTGGACGTATCGGAAGACCGTAGAAACAGCAGTGGTTGGACGTATCGGAAGCCCGTAGAAACAGCAGTGGTTGGACGTATCGGAAACCCGTAGAAACAGCAGTGGTTGGACGTATCGGAAACCCGTAGAAACAGCAGTGGTTGGACGTATCGGAAGCCCGTAGAAACAGCAGTGGTTGGACGTATCGGAAGACCGTAGAAACAGCAGTGGTTGGACGTATCGGAAGCCCGTAGAAACAGCAGTGGTTGGACGTATCGGAAGCCCGTAGAAACAGCAGTGGTTGGACGTATCGGAAGCCCGTAGAAACAGCAGTGGTTGGACGTATCGGAAGCCGTAGAAACAGCAGTGGTTGGACGTATCGGAAGCCCGTAGAAACAGCAGTGGTTGGATACACAACCCACAGTGAGACATTGAAACTAGGTCACCTCAGGTTGACACCTAAGCAGTGAAACAGGAAAGATACATATAGTCTACCTGATGACACTTTGTGGTGATTATTTCAAATGGCCTTGAAGCTTTTAGGAGGAGCCTCAGCTACATATATAAGATTAGTTACACAGACAGTGGAAAATTCAGTGTATATTTGCAGCTGAACCATGGACATGGTCCAGTGCTAGGTGAAGTACTTTACAAAACAACAAGAATTAGAAACAAAAGATAGAATGTCACATGACGTTTATTCAACATACAATAACAGAGGCGAATGGTACTACCAGTATCACAATATGGGCCTAAGAGTTGAGGAATATACACAGTTGAGGGAATCTACACCCTCTCCCTTGTGCAACATACAGCAGAGAAGGTGGCATGAAAGAGCCTCTAATGACAGGCTGTATGACACAGAGGACCACAACACATATCAACACGACCTTCTGGTTCCACACAATGTACCTGTGTACCCTAGACACCCCCAACCCTTTGACTTAAGATGTAGGTCTGACAAAAACAGGTTACAACAAGTTAGTCATGACATAGGACTGTCACCGAAGACCAAGGGTTACGATGGACCGCCAACTCGGTACAACAAACGGCCACAAAACGTTTGTCATGCTCCTACTACAGCAAAGGTGAAACGCCGTATACCTCTGGAATGGATCCCTGTGAAGTACAACCTGCCAAAACACAACGCAAGACTGGTGAGAGACACGGACATCATGACAATGTCAGCAGCCGGCGCCAGCCCACCAGGGGCAGCAGTCGGTACCACCCCCCAAGGGACAGCGTTAGGGCCCAGTCTCCCAGGGACCACAGCCGAGCTCACACCACCAGCGGCAGCAGAGACATGACCCATAGTTCTGTCAACCGTAGGCGAAGCAAAGAACCCAATACAGGCCTTAATGCTCAAAGGTTGTGTCCCGAAGTCTCCTGTAGCAGCGGCCGCAATGGTGGTCTTGGTAGCAGCGTCACATCAGCAAAGATTGGCAGATATGAAAACAGGTTTGCTTCACAAAGCCACAGCATGCCTAGATCACATAGACCGTCCACTGGCCCACATCAGAAACCTGTGACTGTGGACAATATTAAGAAGAGATCGGTCGACATGTCCTACAATCAGCCTGGTTCTCAGTCGAGCGTTAAAAGTGGTTGCAGAAAGAGGGCCTGGATGTTCAACAGGAGACCAAACAACAGTGAAGAAGTAGACAATAGCACATCAGCGGTTCTACACCATGTCACGGATACCAATGAGGAGGCTAACCTACCTACAGAACCCGGTACAGATGATAGCGGAGATGATAACGGAGATGAAAGCGATGACTCCAGCAGTGGAATCGGGGCTAAAGTACCTACAGAACCCGGTACAGATGATAGCGGAGATGATAGCGGAGATGAAAGCGATGACTCCAGCAGTGGAATCAGGGCTAAAGTACCTACAGAACCTGGTGCAGATGATAGCGGAGATGATAGCGGAGATGAAAGCAACACAAGTTCCTCCAGTGACTCTGTTCACACTAGCGATGATGACAAGGAGGACTGTCACAATTCTGTACCCAAACATGTTGCGGAAAGGGTATCCTCTCCAGTCAAACAAAGTGTACCTATCAAACAAAAAAGTACCAGAGTGGCTGGAGTCCAACAAGACCCTGATACTGAACCATGTGTATCTGCTGAGCCAGAGTACCAGTATACAGAGGATGCTGCCTGTTCTGGGACGGTATGCACTGTGCCTAATTCCCCCACCACAGATGACACAGAGCCTGTGTCGGCCCCAGCCGGGGCTACCTCTGCTGAGACGCAGACCCAGGAGCCAGACTCTGATGAGACTCAGGCCAATGATGTAGTGTCTGCTGAGACTGTGTCTGCAGAGACTCAGACCCCAGACTCTGATGAGACTCAGGCCAATGATGTAGTGTCTGCTGAGACTGTGTCTGCAGAGACTCAGACCCCAGACTCTGATGAGACTCAGGCCAATGATGTAGTGTCTGCTGAGACTGTGTCTGCAGAGACTCAGACCCCAGACTCTGATGAGACTCAGGCCAATGATGTAGTGTCTGCTGAGATTGTGTCTGCAGAGACTCAGACCCCAGAATCTGCTGAGACACAGACCGAGGAGCCAGACTCTGATGAGACTCAGACCAAGGAGCCAGACTGATGAGACTCAGACCAAGGAGCCAGACTCTGATGAGACTCAGACCAAGGAGCCAGACTCTGATGAGACTCAGACCAAGGAGCCAGACTCTGATGAGACTCAGACCAAGGAGGTAGTGTCTGCTGTACCCAAGCCCCAGTCTACAACTGAACCATCGTTCCAACAACCTATTGGTGAAACATGTGAAATGTCTCACAATGTGCCTGAATGTAGAGTTGACCATGCAATTGTATTAGATGCACCTGGGTATCAAGATAGGGCTGACGAAGTTGTCTCTGCGACAGAGCACGTAAACAGGGCCGGATGTGCTACCTCAAAGGAGCTTCAGACTGCCGTGGATAGCATCACAGCCATGTCTGGGTGTGATACATCAGATGAGGTTGCTGCTGCCCTGGATAGCATGACATGTGTCACGTAAGTGTAACTATCACACACATTGGGTTATTAGTGAATAGTAATCTATTGCCTTTGGGTAGAGGGGTGACTTGTTTCCGCCTTGTGTTACAGGGGTACCGAGAGAGTTCCGGATGATATGCTAACCGATGTGGAATATGCAAATGCCTTTCAAGAGTGTGAAGTGTCCCAAGCAAATTGAATTGTCTATCAGCCTAACTCCCCAATTATTATAGCCCCTAGCGTATTCACCTAGATCAGGGCTATTCAACTATATTGTTACAGTTGGCAGATTTGAAAAAGGTTATTTACTGGGGACCAGACATTTTTTACATGCGATTGCATTAAATTAATTATTAAATTATAAGGACTAACAGGCGACCTGGCTGTGTGCTTGCTATAGTAGAGATAGAGTTGATGTCAATAGCAACCTCTGAGACCGACAGAGTCCATTGTTAAGATGTTTATTTTGTTGGTTAAACGACAATGTCTCGAGTGTCCCACACGCCCTTGCGAAGCTTCTTGTAAGGACTCTTAACTAAAGCTCCGTGTGACGTTACGGGGAGCTTACCGAGAGCTCTATACATCTCTTTGGAGCTGTCGTGGTACATTAGTAAACTTGAATCGTCACCGTGTCGTCTTAGAAAGGTTTCCGCAACAATCACGTCTGTGGTCACGTCGATGGCTTTGCGTTTGAGATTGGAGAGCTTAACCACACGTGCCTGAACCTTGGTATCACTGTCGTCGTCGCTGTCCTCATCGTCGCTGTCGTCCTGGTAGTAGTGGTAATAACCACCACCTCGGTTTAGGTTGCTCAGGGTCTGCCTGTTGCTACACAGACAACATAAGGCTCTGAACAGCATCCAGACCATGCTGGAGGCTCGGCTCATAAGCTGCGCACTTTGTAAGTATACGGGAAAGCACGTTGGTATCGTGAACCAGACATCAAACGCTTGATAGTACAGACACCTTGGGCTATCCGATAGGACCGTGCAGGGAGATGACGAGAGCTACTACGAGCGAGCGGGTCCAGAGAGCATCTTTTCCGTTGCGAGAAGGAGCTTGCCGAAGCCGCTCTGGA
The DNA here is from genome assembly GCF_016432855.1 of Salvelinus namaycush. Lineage (NCBI taxonomy): Eukaryota > Metazoa > Chordata > Actinopteri > Salmoniformes > Salmonidae > Salvelinus > Salvelinus namaycush. The sequence continues at coordinate 28,670 of NW_024061105.1, read as the reverse complement.
AGACAGAGGGAGCTCCTACGTATTAGACATCTTCAGAAAACGTGAGCTTAGTCATCGTGAAAGGGTTCAGTGTGACAATGTCGACTATGAGCGTTACGGGTTGATCCCTATCCATCGGGACGTCAACTCCTAGGCTTACGTATGTAAGGGTTTGTAAGTAAGCATTTCAAGGTAATGCCTACACCTGTTGTGTTTGATGCAGTTGACAAATACAATTTGATTTAATTTCATTTTAACTATGCGTTTAATACACTTTATGTTGGTGTTTATTTTATTTTGGCAGATACAGTACATGTACTGTATGTCTTTTTGATAGTTATTTTTGTAGAAACTATTGATCCTCTTTGGCTAAATTATGCTCTGTTGTATTTTAAACATTGAGAGCGGGCTCCTGTGGTTGGATTAAAAAAAATATTTTTTTTTGTAAAAAGTATTTATTTTGTATTTGTTTTGCCCCTTGGGCCCCCTACGGGCTTGGTCCCAGCTCCTGAATCACACATTTTACTAGTCACATATATTTATTATGCAGTTTATATATTTTTATTCATCAATTAATTAAACAAGTGGCCCCCCTACCTCCTCTCCTCCCCATCTGACAAATAACAAAGTGTCCGCAGCAGCAGGCCTCTACGCTCATTGAGAGTGGGCTCCTGAATCCCCCTGTGGTTGGCGGTTGCAGTAAAAAATAAATATATACTACATACTGTATATTTTTTTATTTCTCCGGGGCCCAGGGGCAATAGCCCAGGTAAGCCAGCCCTTCCTATGTCAGAAAATAGCCAAGGCCTATTGACCTTATTCCTATGTGTTTCTGGATCAATCAATACAATTTCTGAATCCTTAAAATGTACATTTTGGTGTCTTGAAGTTTCCTATGACCTATAGGCCTAGGGAAATGCATTCATTTTGCAATGTATTAGCCTATTTCTTAGGTCTATAGAATATTTACTACACAACTGAAATATCAACATCAGTCATGTCGATTGTATAGGATTCCAGCGCCTTGACAGATGCACACACACCACTGTGGTGACACGTCCCCTATATGACTATCTCTGTCCCCACGTTGTGATTCCCCTCCCCCACTCCACTTTACCGCGCAGAGCCAGAGAGGGAAAATCACTTTCATCTGGAGAAGCTCGTCCGTTAACACCGGGCGGCCCATCTGCAGCTCCCCGCTGTTCCTAAAAGAAAGGTGAGCAATATCATATTTTCAAGAATTGAAATGATATGGAAAGTTATTTTCATGCTGTAGTACAATTCCACCACCATAAATCGTTGTATTGGTTTATGAACTATGTTAGCCTAGTTAGCTTGTTTGTTGCTAGTGCTAATGTTCGCTCACTATCTAGCTAATGCACTAGTGAGCCAATTTTGTTGACATTTGGGCGGGTAGCTTGATTAGTTAACATAACTGTTGATAAGGAGACTGATATTTTATGGCTATTTCAGTCAATTCTCTCAGTGTGGTTATAAGTAACATGCATAGACAGCTAAATGGGACACGTGATCCCCATAGATGAACTTGAGACGGTAGCAGTTTGATAACATTAGATGGTGTTAGTTTAGCGAGCTAAAGTTGGCTGGCTGGAAACCAGGTGTTGTGCACCCCACCTTGCATCTCATAGCAGAGTGGAAGAGGGAAAGTCACAGATGGAATTTTTTACTGCTTCTGACGTGCTTGTTTTGTAGTCATCTAACAAACATACATTATGTCTCTTATAAATTGTAGGTTAAGCCATGAATGTTGATTGTCTGACAGCCTTGGTATAGTTAAGCAGTAAAGCACAAGGAAAGGTTGAGGACTGTTCTTACGTAAGAGGCAACGCGGAGTGCCTGCCTGGTTACAGCCCTTAACCTTGGTATATTGGCCATATACCACAAACCCCCGAGGTGCCTTATTTCTTAAATATACCACCGTTTCAGCCAATCAACATCCAGGACCCAAACTACCCAGTTTATAATGTCTGCTTTATTCCACAGATTAAGGATTTGAGTCTCTGACGGAGAGATCTTCCAGGCGACTCCGGCCCATGGAGGATGCAGAGCATCACATCAGATCAAACATTGATAAACCAGTACTTTACCAGCGTTTTATCAATATCTTTAAAGGTAAGGTGAAGATTGAATATATTTCTGACAGTCCTAAATATGACAGCTATGAATTAGATGAATCAGATGTACATTTTAGAGGTTAGTGGGAAACAGTGAATTGGGATATATGGGCGCAGTCACCCAGGAAAAAAGGTTTAAAGGAATAGCCATGTCTTTGTATTATGGTCATAGGATTCTTAAAGGTCCACTACAGTCACACGATGCTCCATCTGAAATCTCCTTCCACCTGAAAAGGCCCACCTTGAAAACCAATCATTGGTTTAGAAGACAAAGTAAGAGTGACAACTGAATCTAGCCTCTTGAAAGACAGAGCAGCGCATCCCCCTCCCTAAACCCCCTGCTGCACACCTGAACCTCATTTTGATTGGCAGTGATATGTGTGAGATCACTTTTAGACAGTGTGAGGTCATTTTATGAGAACAGTTGTTTTTGGAGAAGCTTGGCAAGTTGAATGGGGTGATCATGTGACCGGAGTGGACCTCCAGACAGTGATTATTCTCTGTAATAATTGACAAGCACAATGCAATATCTCCTAATGTTTGTATTTTGTGTCTGCTAAGGACGGGGAGTTTTTGCCACTGAATTCATATCCAAAGGAGACTTTGTTGTGGAGTACCGAGGTGAACTGCTCACACAACAGGAGGGCGAGGTCCGAGCTGATCAGTACAATGATTCTGCAAAGGTGTTTCTTTTCGATGTTCAATGGAAAGGAAGAACATGGTGGTAAGTAGGATTGATGAGAACAAAATAAACATATTAATGCCTTTTGAGATCTAAAAAAAGCAACAACATTAAAATGGAGACAGACATTTAAATGGTTGGTGGCACAATATGCACTGTTGGCCTATCTAAGGCCCAGATCCTAATTTGACCTTGTCCCTGACCTAAACAGTAAGGAACAATATTAGTCTTCAAACCAACTGGTTCGCTATCAGAGCATCTGCACTCCTTTGTTAAACAAGGCGTTAGGGACTTTTCTGCCCCTTTTCTGAAATAGAAACCCTGTGCTGCAATATCTTCATTAAACTGTGACATGTTATGTTTCTATGCAGCATTGATGCATCTGAAGAAGACTCCTCCCTCGGGAGACTCGTTAATGATGATCACTAAAGACTCAATCTCAAAATGAAGGCCATACAAGCAAACGATGAGCCACACTTGTGCCTCTTCGCGACTCGAGATATTGCAGCTGGCGAAGAGTTGACTTATAGTTACGGTGATTCAGACTGGCCATGGAGAACACAGGTGAGGAACTTTTTTTTTTTTAAGATGCTAGATGAAATTACCACCCATCTTGGAAGAGCCGGGAGGATGAGCAATTCACTACCCTGTCATGCAATATGATGTAATGCAGACAGTGTCTCTTAACTACTAAGATGTAATTGATGTCTAATTGTTGTCTTGGTTCACTTAATTCAGGTCATCAAAACTGAATTGTCGTCCAGCCCAAAACCTATGGTAAGAACTTTACTAAAGTCATAGATGAAATTAGGATTTATTTTTTCACATTTTATTTTATTTATTTATTTACTATTTCACTTTCACAAATACACATTTATAGTCTAACATCAATTGCACTGGAATGCAGTGCACTTGTTACATACATCAAAAGTTAACTAAATATACAATACATTCAAATATATGAAATAAAAACCTTATCAATAAGAACTCAGTAGTTAGGCTCTTGTGGGCTCATTTAGTAGCCCAACTCATGAGGGATTTGCTCTTCTCCTGAAAAGTTCAGTCCTGCATCTGACCAGAATAGGATGTTCAAAACTAAACGCTACACCAGGCATTTCCTGTGGGCTTTCTTATACAGTAGGTCCCCAGATGTATACAATGCATTAGATCACGTTTTTTGATTTGAGGGGATTTTTCAGTGTTTTAAAAATGTTGATTATGTTTCAGCATCCAGGGGTTTGTCAGTTTCTACAAAAACAGTCTCTTAGTGCAGAGATGTCTGACTGTCCTGCCTGTTGGTCACAGTCTGGGAGCAGAACAGGGGCTGTGGCAGAGCAGAGCACTTAGGGGGGAAGTCCCTTGCTCAAAGGCAAAACAGCAGTAGGTAGTACACAGGGATACACCGGTAACCCACCGGCTTCAATATCCCCGTATACTACCTATTACCGTTGTGCCCATCAGCAAGGCACTTTACAACACACACATCACAGGCTGATAGCAGGACAGGGTCTGTGGCAGAGCATCAGAGCCCATCAGCAAGGCACTTTACAACACACACATCACAGGCTGATAGCAGGACAGGGTCTCCAAAAAATGATTGTTCTATGTAATAATTGACTAGCACAATACAATAACTCCTAATGTTTGTATTTTTGTGTCTGCTAAGGACGACAAGTTGATTTACGGGGGGAGGTCGGGTAATGTAATTATGTGCCCGAGCACAAAACACCATATATGTAATTTTTGTCCTGTCTAAATCTGCCATGTCAGTCATTTTTAATTCCAACCAGAATAACCTAATGTTTTTTGGTCTCCTGAAAGTACTAGTCCCGTGCGAATCAACATCAAGTTTTATTTGTCACATGCTCCGAATAAAACAGGTGCTGACTTACAAGCCCTTAACCAACAATGCAGTTCAAGAAATAGAGTTAAGAAAATATATACTAAATAAAATAAGTCAGCTTTTGCAGACACGTCTCCCCCCGCATCAGTATAGAAAGGGTCCCTAGCAACCTGCATCACCTTTGTGGGGAGACTAAAATCATCAAATCTTGTTGCAAAGTTACAATGTGTATATCATTGACCGCTAGCCAGAAATAGCAATGTTTTTCTTCCTTCCTCGTTATGCAGACATAAGCACACCTGGCACCATCGAGGTGCAGCTGTTTACTTTCTACACGGGTTGTTATTTTTCAGTTTCGTCCTAAGAACAGATTGTAGTGGTAAAATAAAAAGGGATACATTTTTTTTTGGTGCCATTTAGGTGAAATTGATCTCCAAGCTTCACTCCAGTCAAAACGGGCTTTGCGAGTGTTTGATTTCATTCATTTGCTATGCGCTGGCGCTAGTGCTCCAGCTTATTTGTATTTAAAACAACTTTTTAAACTTTTATTTAAAACCTTTTGCCAATATAGGGGGTGCTGTTTCAACGTTAGCATTTATCGTCTCCAAATTAAACTGCCTCATACTCAATTCTTGCTCGTACAATATGCATATTATAGTTATTATTGGATAGAAAACACTCTTTAGTTTCTATAGCCGTTTGAATTATGTCTCTGAGTGAAACAGAACTCATTCTACAGCACTTTTCCTGATATGGAGTGAGATTTCAGAAATTTTGGCCTCTGGTCCCAGGTCAGTTTTAAAGTCCCTGTAAATCCTATGAGGATACAAACACTGCCCATGCCTTCCTCTAGATGTCAGTAAGAGGTGACAATTTGAATGGAGTCGATTGCGCAATCAGGGCCTGTATAAAACGCGAAAGACCGGATGTACCGTTCTTTTCCTGCTGCGCCGGACGCAAGATGGACGTCGGACTGGATCTCTTTCCAAGCGTTGGTTTAGCCACTTATATATCGCCGGTCATGTTTTTACTCGTTATAGGTGTTAAAAACATCATAAGGTAGTTAATTTTATAGCTTATAGTTTTATAGCAATTTATATCCGTTTAGTGCGATTTTGAGGCATTGCTTTGTTATCCACTTTGAAGCGCCGGGCACGTTTCGGGGTCCCGGTCGAACGTTAGTGGGCATTTCGATGGACAAGAGGACATCTTTCGACCAAAAGAAGATTAGACCCAAGAAAGGATACATTGCCCAAGACTCTGATGGAAGATCACCTCACAGTAAGAAATATTTAAGATGATAAATCGTTGTTCTGTCGAAAAATGTTATACGCATATTTACGCATATTCTACAATTTTTTTTTGGTATAGCTTCGCTTGGCGAACCCTGTATTGCACAGTAAGGATCATTTTAGAAATGTAAATCAGCGATTGCATTAAGAACTAATTTGTCTTTCGATTGCTGTCCACCCTATATTTTTTAGTCAAGTTTACGATTAGTTATTCATTACGCCAGATCACTGTCCAAAATGGAGCCCGACATTTTCAGGCTAGTTTTGCTAGTATTGTCATGTTATAACCACGTTTTTTTGTGGCTAAATATGCACATTTTCGAACAAACTCTATATGTATGTTGTAAAATGATGTTACAGGACTGTCATCGGAAGAATTCTGAGAAGGTTAGTGAAAAAATTAATACATTTTGGCGATGATTACGTTATCGCTCTCTTTGGCTTGTATCAATGCTCGGGTAACGTTTGCACATGTGGTATGCTAATATAACGATTTATTGTGTTTTCGCTGTAAATTCACAAGATCTGTGTCTATCGATTGCTGTAGGCTGTGTATTTTTCAGAAGTGTTTTAGGATGATTCTTTTGGTAATTGACGTCGGTCTCTGTAATTATTCCGGCTGCTTCCAACGCTATTTCAGATTGCAGCTGCAATGTAGAACTGTGATTTATACCTGAAATATGCACATTTTTCTAAAAAAAACTATCCTATACCATGAATATGTTATCAGACTGTCATCTTATGAAGTTGTTTCTTGGTTAGTGGCTATATATATCTTTATTTAGTCGAATTAGTGATAGCATACTGATGCAGGAAAAAATGTTGGAGAAAAAAAGATTGTGTTTTGCTATCGTGGTTAGCTAATAGATTTACATATTGTGTCTTCCCTGTAAAACACTTAGAAAATCTGAAATATTGTCTGGATTCACAAGATCTGTGTCTTTCGATTGCTGTAGGCTGTGTATTTTTCAGAAGTGTTTTAGGATGATTCTTTTGGTAATTGACGTCGGTCTCTGTAATTATTCCGGCTGCTTCCAACGCTATTTCAGATTGCAGCTGCAATGTAGAACTGTGATTTATACCTGAAATATGCACATTTTTCTAAAAAAAACATGAATATGTTATCAGACTGTCATCTTATGAAGTTGTTTCTTGGTTAGTGGCTATATATATCTTTATTTAGTCGAATTAGTGATAGCTGCCCATGCAGGAAAAAAATGGTGGAGAAAAATAGTGGTGTCTTTTGCTAACGTGGTTAGCTAATAGATTTACATATTGTGTCTTCCCTGTAAAACATTTTAAAAATCAGAAATGATGACTGGATTCACAAGATCTGTATCTTTCATCTGGTGTCTTGGACTTGTGATTTAATGATATTTAGATGCTTGTATTTACTTGTGACGCTATGCTAGGCTATGCTAGTCAGCTTTTTTACTGTGGGGGGTGCTCCCGGATCCGGGATGGTGACTCGTGAGAAGTTAACTCGTCAAGTCAGTTAAGAACAAATTCTTATTTTCAATGACAGCCTAGGAACAGTGGGTTAATTGCCTTGTTCAGGGGCAGAATGACAGATTGTTACCTTGTCAGCTCGGGGATTCAATCTTGCAACCTTTCGGTTACTAGTCCAACACTCTAACCACTGGGCTACCTGCCTCCCCAGCTTAGCCAACGTTTGCTTGCCATTTTTCTTCCTTGACCTTTTCCATTGTCCAGCCCAGCCTTCTATAGTTACCCACTGTAGGGAAAAGGTTTTGGGGGGACTCATATCAGAGGAGAAAAGAAAAGCAGTCAATCATGTCAATAACTGTTTTATCCCTCCTCTGTAGTCCCAAATTAAGTCCAAGTGATTGATGCCACTCAATAAACAAACCTCAGCTACAAACTCCTCATCAAGCATTTACACTAGTATGTGTTGGGTTTGTTGTGGCGGCAATTGCAGAGAAATGCAATTATCTCCTCCCTAAACTCTCATACTCTCTTGAGAGCATTAGGCCTACCCTTACTTAGCTACCTTACATCATTATGTAAAAGTAGATCATGATGCTCAGCAGACTACGAAACGAGCCATGTTGAAAGATAAATGTTGATCGGAACAAGTTTATGATAGTCACAGCTGAGTCCATTGTTTTTTAAGTCACAGCTGAGTCCAATGTTCTTTAAGTCACAGCTGAGTCCAATGTTCTTTAAGTCACAGCTGAGTCCAATGTTCTTTAAGTCACAGCTGAGTCCAATGTTCTTTAAGTCACAGCTGAGTCCAATGTTCTTTAAGTCACAGCTGAGTCCATTGTTTTTTAAGTCACAGCTGAGTCCATTGTTTTTTAAGTCACAGCTGAGTCCAATGTTTTTTAAGTCACAGCTGAGTCCAATGTTCTTTCAGTCACAGCTGAGTCCAATGTTCTTTAAGTCACAGCTGAGTCCAATGTTCTTTAAGTCACAGCTGAGTCCAATGTTCTTTAAGTCACAGCTGAGTCCAATGTTCTTTAAGTCACAGCTGAGTCCAATGTTCTTTAAGTCACAGCTGAGTCCAATTTTCTTTCAGTCACAGCTGAGTCCAATGTTCTTTAAGTCACAGCTGAGTCCAATTTTCTTTCAGTCACAGCTGAGTTTAGCCAAAGCATGTTCAGGCAGTGTGGTCTATCCGCGTTGAAAGAGCCAATAGGCAGGCAGACAGACCCTTGTACCCCTGTTAGCAGCTCTGATTGGCAGTAACTGGTATGTTACTGATATTGATTGACAGCACTTAATGGGCAGGACTATAGGAAAACGGATTCTCCCATTGGATAATACTGAGCAAGGGCTCATTTTGTTGCTAAATATCAGATTTATTTCTGCTGGGATTAAAAGAAAATAAAAAATTAAGCAAAATGATCTTTCAAAAAATGTATAAAACAACATCTCATGGCACATTAGGGACTGTGAAATGGCAGACACAGTCTGTGACACTAACACACACAATCTACACCCACATTATTCTTTAGTTGTATTGTTTGTGTAAGTCATTGTATTCTAATGCTGATTGTAACCCTAAACCCCCTAGAAAAAGCCTTATTCCTTGTCGGGACCTGCAAATGTCCCCAGTTGGTCGAATGTTTGTCAGTTTGCTATTCTTGCGTGGACTTCTGGTCCCCACAAGTATAGTTAAACATGTCCACTCTCACACTCGAACACACACAATCTACACACACATTATTCTTTAGGAATATTGTTGTATTTAATATTTGTGTGAATGTTTTTGGCTATTAGTGTGTCCGTGCTTGGTTACTTGTCGTGTTTTATGGTAATTTTTGTTGGATTGTACCTCAACTTTAAAGGAGCTAATAGTATTTAAGTATTTCTGTGCCGCGTAGGTTTATTTTGTTTGCCTTGTTTGACTGATTTCAGCTCATTGACGCGTTGCAGAATGACAACTCCCAACCCTTTCAGAACAGCATGGACACGGATGGATCAGATTCCAACTTGAAAGAAGATGCGGAGACCGTGCCTGTGTCTTCCAGCCCCAAACCCACGGTAAGAGAACTTGAATGATGGCCACAGTCGATCGTTGATCCCCCTTTAAATTGTCTATCAGCCTAACTCCCCAGTTATTATAGCCCCTAGCGTATTCACCTAGATCAGGGCTATTCAACTATATTCTTACAGTTGGCAGATTTGAAGAAGGTTATTTACTGGGGACCAGACATTTTTTACATGCGATTGCTTTTCCTAAGACCGGTATGAACCACTTTTTTGGCCTACTTATAACACAGTTGACCTGCATTACATTCTTCATACATAGCTTTGTTTTTGATTTTTATTTACACATAGGAAACCTTTTATGCATGGCATATGTCAGCTGACCAGCATCACATTCCATTCTGTATTTATTTAATTTCATTCTTTCCTGTTTTACACAATTTATTTTGAACATAAAAACACACAAGTGTTTCCCTTCGAATGGAAGAAATTGCCCTTTGGGAGAGAGCAGAAAAGTGCAACCCGCCGGTATGAAGATTCACATTTGACAGGAAGAAACAGTGTTTGTTTTCATGTGAGAGAAGCTGGATTTACACGTGTCTGTTTAGGAATTATTCTGCAATAATATGCTCAGTCCAAAACGTTGCACAGCCCGCAGACTGAAGTGCCTGCCTCAGATAAGATGTTTGCACGTCTCCGAACTCTCGGTAGAGGGAACCCTTGTCATGTGACATTGGCACCTTAGCATTCGCAGAGAAGTCTCCCCGTCGCATCGGTATAGAAAGGATCCCTAACAAACTGCATCACCTTTGTGGGGAGACTAAACTCATCAAATCATGTTGCAAAGCTATCTTTCAGCTTAACTGAAAACTCTGACATTACTGGTGTCATCTGTACTCGGGATGGCTTTATTAGGCTGGACAAATGACATTTTTAACAACGCTTTTTTTCTGGTAAAAATGAGTTCATTGCATCCGTCGTGGAGCCCAGTTTCATAATATTACCATATGTCCCAGTTGCTTGCTTTAGTTTTGAAGTAATCGTGAAAAAACAGGCCTTATTTTAGGGCATTTTTCACCCTGCCATCTCCTATTAGTTCTACTGAGCACCGTGGCACCAACTCGCGTTCCGAACGTTCTATTCCCAGCCCATTGTTCTGCATCACAATGCCATCTCCTATTAGTTCTACTGAGCACCGTGGCACCAACTCGCGTTCCGAACGTTCTATTCCCAGCCCATTGTTCTGCATCACAATGCCATCTCCTATTAGTTCTACTGAGCACCGTGGCACCAACTCGCGTTCCGAACGTTCTATTCCCAGCCCATTGTTCTGCATCACAATGCCTGCATTGCTATTGTTGGCAATGAGACCTGCCCACGTTGGTAGTTAAAATGTCAACCACAACAAGAAATTACTCATGGAACTCTGAGGTCGTCCCATTGTTTCCTATAGGGAAATATAGGTATGTCTGTCTATTTTGCTAAATATCTCGCAATGTGTATATTTAGATTTTTTTCTCTCAAATTGGACACCATTGGACACCTCTTTCTAATTATGTAAGGCTGGGCAGCGTACTCCGTTGTCATCAAACGCAAGCCCCGATAATACCTGTTGCCCTTGGAGCGCTGAGCTCCCCCCATTGTTTTCCTATGGAGAGGCATGCTGGTGTCGTGTCTTTACTGTCATTAAATTGAAGACTTATAGTTTTTATCAAAGATTCTCTGTAATTAGTTATTACGCGATCAACTAAATAATAACGTAACTAATTTTTTTATTTAATTTATTTTTAAATAAATATTATCCCCTTTTCTCCCCAATTTTCATGGTATCCAATTGCTAGTAATTACTATCTTGTCTCCCCGTGTAGCTCAGTTGGTAGAGCATGGCCAGGGTTGTGGGTTCGATTCCCACGGGGGGCCAGTACAATAAAAGTATGAATGTATGTACTTGTAAGTCGCTCTGGATAAGAGCGTCTGATAAATGACTTAAATGTAAATGTCATCACTACTACGGGCTCGGGAGAGACGAAGGTCGAAAGCCATGCGTCCTCCGAAGCACAACCCAACCAAGCTGCACTGCTTCTTAACACAGCGTGCCTCCAACCCAGAAGCCAGCTGCACCAATGTGTCGGAGGAAACACCGTGCACCTGACTACCTTGGTTAGCGCGCACTGTGCCCGGCCCGCCACAGGAGTCGCTGGTGCGCGATGAGACAAGGATATCCCTCCGGTCCACTCCGGTCACATGATCACCCCATTCAACTTGCCAAGCTTCTCCAAAAACAACTGTTCTCATAAAATGACATCACACTGTCTAAAAGTGATCTCACACATATCACTGCCAATCAAAATGAGGTTCAGGTGTGCAGCAGGGGGTTTAGGGAGGGGGATGCGCTGCTCTGTCTTTCAAGAGGCTTGATTCAGTTGTCACTCTTACTTTGTCTTCTAAACCAATGATTCGTTTTCAAGGTGGGCCTTTTCAGGTGGAAGGAGATTTCAGATGGAGCATCGTGTGACTGTAGTGGACCTTTAAGAATCCTATGACCATAATACAAAGACATGGCAAGCTATTCCTTTAAACCTTTTTTCCTGGGTGACTGTGCCCATATATCCCAATTCACTGTTTCCCACTAACCTCTAAAATGTACATCTGATTCATCTAATTCATAGCTGTCATATTTAGGACTGTCAGAAATATATTCAATCTTCACCTTACCTTTAAAGATATTGATAAAACGCTGGTAAAGTACTGGTTTATCAATGTTTGATCTGATGTGATGCTCTGCGTCCTCCATGGGCCGGAGCCGCCTGGAAGATCTCTCCGTCAGGCCAACTCAAATCCTTAATCTGTGGAATAAAGCAGACATTATAAACTGGGTAGTTTGGGTCCTGGATGTTGATTGGCTGAAACTGTGGTATATTTAAGAAATAAGGCACCTCGGGGGTTTGTGGTATATGGCCAATATACCAAGGTTAAGGGCTGTAACCAGGCAGGCACTCCGCGTTGCCTCTTACGTAAGAACAGTCCTCAACCTTTCCTTGTGCTTTACTGCTTAACTATACCAAGGCTGTCAGACAATCAACATTCATGGCTTAACCTACAATTTATAAGAGACATAATGTATGTTTGTTAGATGACTACAAAACAAGCACGTTAGAAGCAGTAAAAAATGCCATCTGTGACTTTCCCTCTTCCACTCTGCTATGAGATGCAAGGTGGGGTGCACAACCCCTGGTTTCCAGCCAGCCAACTTTAGCTCGCTAAACTAACACCATCTAATGTTATCAAACTGCTACCGTCTCAAGTTCATCTATGGGGATCACGTGTCCCATTTAGCTGTCTATGCATGTTACTTATAACCACACTGATAGAATTGACTGAAATAGCCATAAAATATCAGTCTCTTTATCAACAGTTATGTTAACTAATCAAGCTACCCGCCCAAATGTCAACAAAATTGGCTCACTAGTGCATTAGCTAGATAGTGAGCGAACATTAGCACTAGCAACAAACAAGCTAACTAGGCTAACATAGTTCATAAACCAATACAACGATTTATGGTGGTGGAATTGTACTACAGCATGAAAATAACTTTCCATATCATTTCAATTCTTGAAAATATGATATTGCTCACCTTTCTTTTAGGAACAGCGGGGACCTGCAGATGGGCCGCCCCGTGTTAACGGACGAGCTTCTCCAGATGAAAGTGATTTTCCCTCTCTGGCTCTGCGCGGTAAAGTGGAGTGGGGGAGGGGAATCACAACGTGGGGACAGAGATAGTCATATAGGGGACGTGTCACCACAGTGGTGTGTGTGCATCTGTCAAGGCGCTGGAATCCTATACAATCGACATGACTGATGTTGATATTTCAGTTGTGTAGTAAATATTCTATAGACCTAAGAAATAGGCTAATACATTGCAAAATGAATGCATTTCCCTAGGCCTATAGGTCATAGGAAACTTCAAGACATTTTAAGGATTCAGAAATTGTATTGATTGATCCAGAAACACATAGGAATAAGGTCAATAGGCCTTGGCTATTTTCTGACATAGGAAGGGCTGGCTTACCTGGGCTATTGCCCCTGGGCCCCGGAGAAATAAAACAATATACAGTATGTAGTATATATTTATTTTTTACTGCAACCGCCAACCACAGGGGGATTCAGGAGCCCACTCTCAATGAGTGTAGAGGCCTGCTGCTGCGGACACTTTGTTATTTGTCAGATGGGGAGGAGAGGAGGTAGGGGGGCCACTTGGTTAATTAATTAATTAATTAATAAAAATATATAAACTACATAATAAATAAATGTGACTAGTAAAATGTGTGATTCAGGAGCTGGGACCAAGCCCGTAGGGGGCCCAAGGGGCAAAACAAATACAAAATAAATACTTTTTACAATTATTATTATTTTTTTAATCCAACCACAGGAGCCCGCTCTCAATGTTTAAAATACAACAGAGCATAATTTAGCCAAAGAGGATCAATAGTTTCTACAAAAATAACTATCAAAAAGATATACAGTACATGTACTGTATCTGCCAAAATAAAAGAAACACCAACATAAAGTGTATTAAACGCATAGTTAAAATGAAATTAAATCAAATTGTATTTGTCAACTGCATCAAACACAACAGGTGTAGGCATTACCTTGAAATGCTTACTTCCAAACCCTTACTTACGTAAGCCGAGGAGTTGACGTCCCGATGGATAGGGATCAACCCGTAACGCTCGTAGTCGACATTGTCACACTGAACCCTTTCACGATGACTCACGTTTTCTGAAGATGTCTAATACGTAGGAGCTCCCTCTGTCTTCCAGAGCGGCTTCGGCAAGCTCCTTCTCGCAACGGAAAAGATGCTCTCTGGACCCGCTCCTAGTAGCTCTCGTCATCTCCCTGCACGGTCCTATCGGATAGCCCAAGGTGTCTGTACTATCAAGCGTTTGATGTCTGGTTCACGATACCAACGTGCTTTCCCGTATACTTACAAAGTTTGCAGCTTATGAGCCGAGCCTCCAGCATGGTCTGGATGCTGTTCAGAGCCTTATGTTGTCTGTGTAGCAACAGGCAGACCCTGAGCAACCTAAACCGAGGTGGTGGTTATTACCACTACTACCAGGACGACAGCGACGATGAGGACAGCGACGACGACAGTGATACCATATACCCCACTACCCTATCACATGGAAACACCAGCAGGATCACTGACATAGGGAGGCGAGTAGCACCTTCCTTTGTAAGTTCTAAATAGACAGTACACAGATAGATCCCTGTGCTGAATGAAATAGCTTCTGATTCCTCTGGCGGTGATAACGGACCCTGGCCGCGTAGAACTAAGGCAGGGAATGCAACACAGAACCAGTGTCTACTGAGTAATCCACATAGATGTGCACCCGATCATAGGCAGTTCATTCTCAATTACTGTCACATCAATTGTCTTTCAAAATGTGGTGTCGCTGTCATCTTTCAAATAAACACAACCAAGATATATGTATATGCAAGACATATTTTATTTCAAGGCAATAGATATATAAGGTTGGCTGATACAAAAGGGTATACACATTACCCAGGTGTAATATGGTCAATTAAAGTAAGGTATAAAATCGTAAACATGTGACATTGAGAACATCACCATATTAATTTTTATCAGTCAGGGCCCATTGTCAAACAAGACCTAAAATAACCTTTAGGCATCACCACACGGTCCCACATGTAGACTCTTGTAGGCTGAGGTAACACTATACAAACATCATTGCTCTACTTTAAAGGAAGCTGTAACACTCTGTGGTTGTGGACATGTGAGTGAGACCAATACCATCATCGCCACTGTTGTGGTAGGAGCTAAACTCCTCAACAATATCGATGTAATTACCTCCTGAATTACCGTCTGAAGGGCATGTGAACATGCTCTTGGCATTCCTGCCATTGAAACAGTAATTACTATCATCTTTGGCCCGTTGCTGGGCTAGGTGAGGTGTTACTGTTTCCATCCCAATCCTGGAGGCCAACAAAGCTATGACATGGACCAAAGTAGCAAAGTAGCACCTTCACTGGGTTTACAATCTAACACAAGGTTAAGCCGCCTGTCTTGTGGTGACACATACTGAGCTGTAAACCACCTACAAAGATAGAATACCATTCTTCTAAACTCTATGCTCGAGGTGAGGTTTCTCAGTGTGTTGTCCACAACTGTGACTACCTTAGACTGCCCTCTCCTGGGCAACGAAGTGCACCACATAGTCAAAATGATCTGTTTCTTCAAGACAAAACAGCACCAATGAAACCTGTAGGACCCAAGTGACACATTGAACAATTTCGGTAAGGAGTCATCAGGTCCGATCAGCTTCTCCGTTCTGGGAAGGGGACGGGTTCCCACCACAACGTGATCCCAGAACCCAGGTACATGAGGGATACAGACATATCTGTAGGCCACCTCTTCTGGCATTGCTTTGCTTACCCAGTACCTGAAGGACATGGTGTCATTCACTGTGATGAGATGGTTGAACGCTGCGTGGGAAGAGAACACTCTCAGTCCAGCTACATGATCAGGGCTCGTCATTGTAGTATAACATAGACATAGACAGATATATCTATACATGGAAATATACATACCTCTTCGCAGGGTGTCAACTCCAGAGGATTGGTCCTCATTCATAATCAGCTGCACATGGACGTTGACCTCCTTGTCAGTCTTGAACTTATCATCTATGTTGAGTTCCAGATCCCAGTCTCCTACATTCTCCAGAGCAGGGAAAATTGGCAAGGGTGTTGGCTGTGGTGCTTAGAGCGGCCCTTGTGGACGATATATTGTGAAGGCGACAACCACTTTGTTCACTGTAACACAGTCTGCACAATACACAGCCCCAAGCACATTGCACGGGTCTGTTCAGCTGAATCAAGTAGTTGTTACAGATGAACGCTCTGTTGAACTTCTTTTTACACGTGGCGCATATAATCAACTGTTTCATCACAGGGATTATCATCGCAATGGACGACACGGTAGCCCCGTCGCTGTACAGGTTATATCGGCTGGGACCAGGCACGGATTCTTCATAGGTGACAGCTGCTTCGGATTGTGGTGGTGTGGGGAACAATGTCCTTTGTGACTGTAAAGATGTCACTGGCTTGGGTTTGCACACGTTGAACCCTTGTATATCAACGGTCTGCTGTGGAGTTTCAGGCACTTGAGATGCTGGTTGTTGGGGATGTAGGACCCGGGCCTCCTGCTGCGGCACTTGATGAAACGTTTCCAGATGCACCTCAACCTGCTGGGGCTCTAGAGGCTGTGCCGGCTGTTGTTGTTGAAAGACATATTCACCACAGACCCTCTCAAGAGCAGCCATGGAGTTGTCTGTGTACCCGAGAGGGGCCATGTCACCAATACAGGCGTTGAAGGCGTTGAGTTCCACATCTGTAAGCTGGGTTACCACATTAGAGATGGCGCTTGAAGGTGGTTTCATAGTGGGAAGGGGATCGGTTGTAGCAGAAAATATTGAACCTGGACAAGAGTCAACGTTCCACTGTGGCCTACTGAAATGTGGCTCGGATGCTTGGGACACTTCACTCTCTTGAAAGGCATTTGCATATTCCACATCGGTTAGCATATCATCCGGAACTCTCTGGGTACCCCTGTAACACAAGGCGGAAACAAGTCACCCCTCTACCCAAAGGCAATAGATTACTATTCACTAATAACACAATGTGTGTAATAGTTACACTTACGTGACACATGTCATGCTATCCAGGGCAGCAGCAACCTCCTCTGATGTATCACACCCAGACATGGCTGTCATGCTATCCAAGGCAGTCTGAAGCTCCTTTGAGGTAGCAAATCCGGCCCTGTTTACGTGCTCTGTCGCAGAGACAACTTCATCAGCCCTATCTTGATACCCAGGCGCATCTAATACAATTGCATGGTCAACTCTACATTCAGGCACATTGTGAGACATTTCACATGTTTCACCAATAGGTTGTTGGAACGATGGTTCAGTTGTAGACTGGGGCTTGGGTACAGCAGACACTACCTCCTTGGTCTGAGTCTCATCAGTCTGGCTCCTTGGTCTGAGTCTCATCAGAGTCTGGCTCCTTGGTCTGAGTCTCATCAGTCTGGCTCCTTGGTCTGTCTCATCAGTCTGGCTCCTTGGTCTGAGTCTCATCAGTCTGGCTCCTTGGTCTGAGTCTCATCAGAGTCTGGCTCCTTGGTCTGTCTCATCAGAGTCTGGCTCCTTGGTCTGAGTCTCATCAGAGTCTGGCTCCTTGGTCTGAGTCTCATCAGAGTCTGGCTCCTTGGTCTGAGTCTCATCAGAGTCTGGCTCCTTGGTCTGAGTCTCATCAGAGTCTGGCTCCTTGGTCTGAGTCTCATCAGAGTCTGGGTCCTTGGTCTGAGTCTCATCAGAGTCTGGGTCCTTGGTCTGAGTCTCATCAGAGTCTGGCTCCTTGGTCTGAGTCTCATCAGAGTCTGGCTCCTCGGTCTGAGTCTCATCAGAGTCTGGCTCCTTGGTCTGAGTCTCATCAGAGTCTGGGGTCTGAGTCTCTGCAGACACAGTCTCAGCAGACACTACATCATTGGCCTGAGTCTCATCAGAGTCTGGCTCCTGGGTCTGCGTCTCAGCAGAGGTAGCCCCGGCTGGGGCCGACACAGGCTCTGTGTCATCTGTGGTGGGGGAATTAGGAACAGTGCATACCGTCCCAGAACAGGCAGCATCCTCTGTATACTGGTACTCTGGCTCAGCAGATACACATGGTTCAGTATCAGGGTCTTGTTGGACTCCAGCCACTCTGGTATTTTTTTGTTTGATAGGTACACTATGTTTGACTGGAGAGGATACCCTTTCCGCGACATGTTTGGGTACAGAATTGTGACAGTCCTCCTTGTCATCATCGCTAGTGTGAACAGAGTCACTGGAGGAACTTGTGTTGCTTTCATCTCCGCTATCATCTGTACCAGGTTCTGTAGGTACTTTAGCCCCGATTCCACTGCTGGAGTCATCGCTTTCATCTCCGCTATCATCTCCGCTATCATCTGTACCGGGTTCTGTAGGTACTTTAGCCCTGATTCCACTGCTGGAGTCATCGCTTTCATCTCCGCTATCATCTGTACCAGGTTCTGTAGGTACTTTAGCCCTGATTCCACTGCTGGAGTCATCGCTATCATCTCCGCTATCATCTGTACCGGGTTCTGTAGGTACTTTAGCCCTGATTCCACTGCTGGAGTCATCGCTTTCATCTCCGCTATCATCTCCGCTATCATCTGTACCAGGTTCTCTAGGTAGGTTAGCCTCCTCATTGGTAGCTGTGACATGGTGTAGAACCGCTGATGTGCTATTGTCTACTTCTTCACTGTTGTTTGGTCTCCTGTTGAACATCCAGGCCCTCTTTCTGCAACCACTTTTAACGCTCAACTGAGAACCAGGCTGATTGTAGGACATGTCGACCGATCTCTTCTTAATATTGTCCACAGTCACAGGTTTCTGATGTGGGCCAGTGGACGGTCTATGTGATCTAGGTATGCTGCGGCTTTGTGAAGCAAACCTGTTTTCATATCTGCCAATCTTTGCTGATGTGACGCTGCTACCAAGACCACCATTGCGGCCGCTGCTACAGGAGACTTCGGGACACAACCTTTGAGCATTAAGGCCTGTATTGGGTTCTTTGCTTCGCCTACGGTTGACAGAACTATGGGTCATGTCTCTGCTGCCGCTGGTGGTGTGAGCTCGGCTGTGGTCCCTGGGAGACTGGGCCCCGACGCTGTCCCTTGGGGGGGTGGGACCGACGGCTGCCCCTGGTGGGCTGGGGCCGGCTGCTGACATTGTCATGATGTCCGTGTCTCTCACCAGTCTTGCGTTGTGTTTTGGCAGGTTGTCCTTCACAGGGATCCATTCCAGAGGTATACGGCGTTTCACCTTTGCTGTAGTAGGACATGACAAACGTTTTGTGGCCGTTTGTTGTACCGAGTTGGCGGTCCATCGTAACCCTTGGTCTTCGGTGACAGTCCTATGTCATGACTACCTTGTTGTAACCTGTTTTTGTCAGACCTACGTCTTAAGTCAAAGGGTTGGGGGTGTCTAGGGTACACAGGTACATTGTGTGGAACCAGAAGGTCGTGTTGATATGTGTTGTGGTCCTCTGTGTCATACAGCCTGTCATTAGAGGCTCTTTCATGCCACCTTCTCTGCTGTATGTTGTGCAAGGGAGAGGGTGTATATTCCCTCAACTGTGTATATTCCTCAACTCTTAGGCCCATATTGGGATGCTGGTAGTACCATTCGCCTCTGTTATTGTATGTTGAATAAACGTCATGTGACATTCTATCTTTTGTTTCTAATTCTTGCTGTTTTGTAAAGTACTTCACACTAGCACTGGACCATGTCCATGGTTCAGCTGCAAATATACACTGAATTTTCCACTGTCTGTGTAACTAATCTTATATATGTAGCTGAGGCTCCTCCTAAAAGCTTCAAGGCCGTTTGAAGTAATCACCACAATGTGTCATCAGGTAGACTATATGTATCTTTCCTGTTTCACTGCTTAGGTGTCAACCTGAGGTGACCTAGTTTCAATGTCTCACTGTGGGTTGTGTATCCAACCACTGCTGTTTCTACGGGCTTCCGATACGTCCAACCACTGCTGTTTCTACGGGCTTCCGATACGTCCAACCACTGCTGTTTCTACGGGCTTCCGATACGTCCAACCACTGCTGTTTCTACGGGCTTCCGATACGTCCAACCACCGCTGTTTCTACGGGCTTCCGATACGTCCAACCACCGCTGTTTCTACGGGCTTCCGATACGTCCAACCACCGCTGTTTCTACGGGCTTCCGATACGTCCAACCACCGCTGTTTCTACGGGCTTCCGATACGTCCAACCACTGCTGTTTCTACGGGCTTCCGATACGTCCAACCACCTCTGTTTCTACGGGCTTCCGATACGTCCAACCACTGCTGTTTCTACGGGCTTCCGATACGTCCAACCACTGCTGTTTCTACGGGCTTCCGATACGTCCAACCACTGCTGTTTCTACGGGCTTCTGATACGTCCAACCACTGCTGTTTCTACGTGCTTCCGATACGTCCAACCACTGCTGTTTCTACGGGCTTCCGATACGTCCAACCACTGCTGTTTCTACGGGCTTCCGATACGTCCAACCACTGCTGTTTCTACGGGCTTCCGATACGTCCAACCACTGCTGTTTCTACGTGCTTCCGATACGTCCAACCACTGCTGTTTCTACGGGCTTCCGATACGTCCAACCACTGCTGTTTCTACGGGCTTCCGATACGTCCAACCACTGCTGTTTCTACGGGCTTCCGATACGTCCAACCACTGCTGTTTCTACGGGCTTCCGATACGTCCAACCAGCTGCTGAATTGTCCATTCCGATGTTATGCACATAACCTCGAATCGTCCAATAACTCCTGAGTCGCCCAACCGCTGTTCATCTAACATTGCTCATACAATCCAATCAGAGCTGACACCTCCGGCCGCAGCTGGGTCTTCCAACCGCTGTTATGCAGATGAAACTCACACTTTCCAAGTACAGATGACTCACCCAACTAATGTTATCTCCATGGGGCTCCAACACCCAGAGCAAGGTAGATCGTCCAACCACTGTTATGTATATGGGGCTCCAACACCCAGAGCAAGGTAGATCGTCCAACCACTGTTATGTATAATGGGGCTCCAACACCAAGGTAGATCGTCCAACCACTGTTATGTATATGGGGCTCCAACACCAAGGTAGATCGTCCAACCACTGTTATGTATATGGGGCTCCAACACCAAGGTAGATCGTCCAACCACTGTTATGTATATGGGGCTCCAACACGCAGGTAGATCGTCCAACCACTGTTATGTATATGGGGCTCCAACACCAAGGTAGATCGTCCAACCACTGTTATGTATATGGGGCTCCAACACCAAGGTAGATCGTCCAACCACTGTTATGTATATGGGGCTCCAACACCAAGGTAGATCGTCCAACCACTGTTATGTATAATGGGGCTCCAACACCCAGGTAGATCGTCCAACCACTGTTATGTATATGGGGTTCCAACACCCAGGTAGATCGTCCAACCACTGTTATGTATAATGGGGCTCCAACACCAAGGTAGATCGTCCAACCACTGTTATGTATATGGGGTTCCAACACCAAGGTAGATCGTCCAACCACTGTTATGTATATGGGGCTCGGAACATCCAACGCCGGGGGGGGTTTCAGCTGTTATTTCAATGAAGCTCAGACTGTCCAAGTGTGAATGATTCACCCAGCTACTGCTATCTCCATGGTGAGTAAACATCCACACCAGATAGGTCATTCTATTAGCTATGTCAACTACAGAATAACAAGCTTTTCTGTTTGGGAGTCTAAGGTGGGAGCTGTTAGTAGCTGATTGACTTTGGACCTGTTGCCGTGCCACCCAAACACGATCTGGTGTAAACAAGGTAACCTTATCTATAAGGCATGTTTGTTCATCCAGCACATTTTCGGTGTGAACAGATACAATAAAGGCGACCTGCATGGGAACATTAGAAAGTGTCTACCGGTTACACATTTAAATGATGCTGAGTGATAATGATGACTCTACAAATAAATGGTCACAGGTCTATTAAAACAGTATCAAGATATCAGGTAAGTGCAGTAATTACGCCATAATCCTACTACTGCCACTGAGTAACTGAAACAACCAGGAATAACACCATAATCCTACTACTGCCACTGAGTAACTGAAACAACCAGGAATAACACCATAATCCTACTACTGCCACTGAGTAACTGAAACAACCAGGAATAACACCATAATCCTACTACTGCCACTGAGTAACTGAAACAACCAGGAATAACACCATCATCCTTCTACTGCCACTGAGTAACTGAAACAACCAGGAATAACACCATAATCCTACTACTGCCACTGAGTAACTGAAACAACCAGGAATAACACCATAATCCTACTACTGCCACTGAGTCACTGAAACAACCAGGAATAACACCATAATCCTACTACTGCCACTGAGTAACTGGAACAACCAGGAATAACACCATAATCCTACTACTGCCACTGAGTAACTGAAACAACCAGGAATAACACCATAATCCTACTACTGCCACTGAGTAACTGAAACAACCAGGAATAACACCATAATCTAACTTCAGTGTTCAGTGTAGTAAACACAGTTCATCATTGACTACATATCCTAGGGACATTTATAGACCTAATACTGTTCAGTATAGTAAACACAGTTTATCATTGACTACATATCCTAGGGACATTTATAGACCTAAAACTGTTCAGTATAGTAAACACAGTTCATCATTGACTACATATCCTAGGGACTGAGGCTATGTACGTTTTCAACTGGTCTGCCAGGCTGTTTTGGTTCATTTCCCTCAGTGTTTTGTAAATGGTATCCAGGTAACCGGTCATGTTGAACATGTTCCTTCAGCACTTTTTGCAAGGTCAGTTGGTGTTTCTGATAAGCTCCGCCGTGCTGCTTGGTAGTTTCAATGTCCATATGAATCTTTTCAACTGTCCTCTGTCAAGGTCGCAAAGTATATTCAACACCTTCTCTGTCACAGCACCTTGATGTTTATTGATAACCTTGCCGCGTGTAGCGAAGGCCACAGGTTGTAGCTGACTTGAGGTGTGAGTACAGTCACTGTCTTTGACTCGCTTCACCAGGTCATTGCGACCGATTTTCTTGAGCAGGGTGTTCAACCCTGCCCGTGCTGCAGCTCCGTAATGCCATAACATCTGCTAACCCGGTTCTATCTGTCACATATTGCAGGTCCACTGATGCGGTGTCGATGCGTGATCTCTATCTCGCTCATAACAAACTTCATCTTCTCAATATCATCACGGGTTATATTGTCCCAAAAAATGGAGACTATTTCCTTAGGTGACATAACATTACCATTACCTACTGAGGATGATCCAGGGTAATTTTCCCATGTTGCCATCAAGCTATTACTAGTAACATCTCCCTTACTTCTGGCAGTGTCAATCAGGGCCCGGGCCTTGTCATGAGTACCTCCTATAGACTGGATACTGTCCAACTCTCCATTGTTTAGCATCCTTTGTGCAAAGAGAACATCTGCAATATGGTCCAACATCTTCATCTTGGCAGCATCTATGTAGCTGAGTCTTTTCTTGTAAAGGACATTCATGGTATCGGCTATTCGGTATGTGACACAGGAACAGCTTGTTGAAATATACAACTGCACGTTGGCTCTGCTAGACCTCTGCTTATGACCAACTTTAGTGTTCTGTGTTTTAGAGAAACATCATGACCAACTTTAGTCTTTACTGTTTTAGAGAAACATCCTGACCAACTTTAGTGTTCTGTGTTTTAGAGAAACATCATGACCAACTTTAGTCTTTACTGTTTTAGAGAAACATCATGACCAACTTTAGTGTTCTGTGTTTTAGAGAAACATCATGACCAACTTTAGTCTTTACTGTTTTAGAGAAACATCATGACCAACTTTAGTGTTCTGTGTTTTAGAGAAACATCATGACCAACTTTAGTGTTCTGTGTTTTAGAGAAACATCATGACCAACTTTAGTGTTTACTGTTTCAGAGGAACATCATGACCAACTTTAGTGTTTACTGTTTTAGAGAAACATCATGACCAACTTTAGTCTTTACTGTTTTAGAGAAACATCATGACCAACTTTAGTCTTTACTGTTTTAGAGAAACATCATGACCAACTTTAGTCTTTACTGTTTCAGAGAAACATCATGACCAACTTTAGTCTTTACTGTTTCAGAGAAACATCATGACCAACTTTAGTGTTCTGTGTTTCAGAGAAACATCATGACCAACTTTAGTCTTTACTGTTTTAGAGAAACATCATGACCAACTTTAGTCTTCTGTGTTTTAGAGAAACATCATGACCAACTTTAGTGTTCTGTGTTTTAGAGAAACATCATGACCAACTTTAGTCTTCTGTGTTTTAGAGAAACATCATGACCAACTTTAGTGTTCTGTGTTTTAGAGAAACATCATGACCAACTTTAGTGTTCTGTGTTTTAGAGAAACATCATGACCAACTTTAGTCTTCTGTGTGTCAGAGAAACATCATGACCAACTTTAGTCTTTACTGTTTCAGAGAAACATCATGACCAACTTTAGTCTTCTGTGTTTTAGAGAAACATCATGACCAACTTTAGTCTTTACTGTTTTAGAGAAACATCATGACCAACTTTAGTGTTCTGTGTTTCAGAGAAACATCATGACCAACTTTAGTGTTCTGTGTTTTAGAGAAACATCATGACCAACTTTAGTGTTCTGTGTTTTAGAGAAACATCATGGCCAACTTTAGTGTTCTGTGTTTTAGAGAAACATCATGACCAACTTTAGTGTTCTGTGTTTTAGAGAAACATCATGACCAACTTTAGTGTTCTGTGTTTTAGAGAAACATCATGACCAACTTTAGTGTTCTGTGTTTTAGAGAAACATCATGACCAACTTTAGTCTTTACTGTTTTAGAGAAACATCATGACCAACTTTAGTGTTCTGTGTTTTAGAGAAACATCATGACCAACTTTAGTGTTCTGTGTTTCAGAGAAACATCATGACCAACTTTAGTCTTTACTGTTTTAGAGAAACATCCTGACCAACTTTAGTCTTTACTGTTTTAGAGAAACATCATGACCAACTTTAGTCTTTACTGTTTTAGAGAAACATCATGACCAACTTTAGTGTTCTGTGTTTTAGAGAAACATCATGACCAACTTTAGTCTTTGCTGTTTTAGAGAAACATCATGACCAACTTTAGTGTTCTGTGTTTTAGAGAAACATCATGACCAACTTTAGTCTTTACTGTTTTAGAGAAACATCATGACCAACTTTAGTGTTCTGTGTTTCAGATAAACATCCTGACCAACTTTAGTGTTCTGTGTTTCAGAAAAACATCATGACCAACTTTAGTCTTTACTGTTTTAGAGAAACATCATGACCAACTTTAGTGTTCTGTGTTTTAGAGAAACATCATGACCAACTTTAGTGTTCTGTGTTTTAGAGAAACATCATGACCAACTTTAGTGTTCTGTGTTTTAGAGAAACATCATGACCAACTTTAGTCTTTACTGTTTTAGAGAAACATCATGACCAACTTTAGTCTTTACTGTTTCAGAGAAACATCATGACCAACTTTAGTGTTCTGTGTTTTAGAGAAACATCATGACCAACTTTAGTGTTCTGTGTTTTAGAGAAACATCATGACCAACTTTAGTCTTTACTGTTTTAGAGAAACATCATGACCAACTTTAGTCTTTACTGTTTCAGAGAAACATCATGACCAACTTTAGTGTTCTGTGTTTTAGAGAAACATCATGACCAACTTTAGTGTTCTGTGTTTTAGAGAAACATCATGACCAACTTTAGTCTTTACTGTTTTAGAGAAACATCATGACCAACTTTAGTCTTTACTGTTTTAGAGAAACATCATGACCAAGTTCTGACCTTGAAGCAGTTCAGACTCTCTACCCTCCCTCTCTCTCTTTCCCTCTGTTCTGACTCTCTACCCTCCCTCTCTCTCTTTCCCTCTGTTCTGACTCTCTGCCCTCCCTCTCTCTCTCTTTCCCTCTGTTCTGACTCTCTACCCTCCCCCTCTCTCTCTCTCCCTCTGTTCTGACTCTCTGCCCTCCCTCTCTCTCTCTCTTTCCCTCTGTTCTGACTCTCTACCCTCCCCCTCTCTCTCTTTCCCTCTGTTCTGACTCTCTACCCTCCCCTCTCTCTCTCTTTCCCTCTGTTCTGACTCTCTACCCTCCCTCTCTCTCTCTTTCCCTCTGTTCTGACTCTCTACCCTCCCCCTCTCTCTCTTTCCCTCTGTTCTGACTCTCTACCCTCCCTCTCTCTCTTTCCCTCTGTTCTGACTCTCTCCCCTCCCTCTCTCTCTCTTTCCCTCTGTTCTGACTCTCTACCCTCCCTCTCTCTCTTTCCCTCTGTTCTGACTCTCTACCCTCCCTCTCTCTCTTTCACTCTGTTCTGACTCTCTCCTCTCCCTCCCTCCCTCTCTCTTTCCCTCTGTTCTGACTCTCTACCCTCTCTCTCTCTCTTTCCCTCTGTTCTGACTCTCTACCCTCTCTCTCTCTCTCTCCCTCTGTTCTGACTCTCTACCCTCCCTCTCTCTCTTTCCCTCTGTTCTGACTCTCTCCCCTCCCTCTCTCTCTCTTTCCCTCTGTTCTGACTCTCTACCCTCCCTCTCTCTCTTTCCCTCTGTTCTGACTCTCTACCCTCCCTCTCTCTCTTTCCCTCTGTTCTGACTCTCTCCCTTCCCTCTCTCTCTCTTTCCCTCTGTTCTGACTCTCTACCCTCCATCTCTCTCTCTTTCCCTCTGTTCTGACTCTCTACCCTCCCTCTGTTCTGACTCTCCCCTCCCTCTCTCTCTTTCCCTCTGTTCTGACTCTCTACCCTCCCTCTCTCTCTCTTTCCCTCTGTTCTGACTCTCTCCCCTCCCTCTCTCTCTTTCCCTCTGTTCTGACTCTCAACCCCCCTCTCTCTCTTTCACTCTGTTCTGACTCTCTCCCTCCCTCTCTCTCTCTTTCCCTCTGTTCTGACTCTCTCCCCTCCCTCTCTCTCTTTCCCTCTGTTCTGACTCTCTCCCCTCCCTCTCTCTCTTTCCCTCTGTTCTGACTCTCTACCCTCCCTCTCTCTCTCTTTCCCTCTGTTCTGACTCTCTCCCCTCCCTCTCTCTCTTTCCCTCTGTTCTGACTCTCAACCCTCCCTCTCTCTCTTTCCCTCTGTTCTGACTCTCTCCCCTCCCTCTCTCTCTCTTTCCCTCTGTTCTGACTCTTTCCCCTCCCTCTCTCTCTTTCCCTCTGTTCTGACTCTCTAACCCTCCCTCTCTCTCTCTTTCCCTCTGTTCTGACTCTCTACCCTCCCTCTCTCTCTCTTTCCCTCTGTTCTGACTCTCTACCCTCCCTCTCTCTCTTTCCCTCTGTTCTGACTCTCTCCCTTCCCTCTCTGTTATGACTCTCTACTCTCCTTCTCTCTCTCTTTCCCTCTGTTCTGTCTCTCTACCCTCCCTCTGTTCGGACTCTCTCCCATCCCTCTCTCTCTTCCCCTCTGTTTTGACTCTCTACCCTCCCTCTCTCTCTCTCTTTCCCTCTGTTCTGACTCTCTCCCCTCCCTCTCTCTCTTTCCCTCTGTTCTGACTCTCTACCCTCCCTCTCTCTCTTTCCCTCTGTTCTGACTCTCTCCCCTCCCTCTCTCTCTCTTCCCTCTGTTCTGACTCTCTCCCCTCCCCTCTCTCTTTCCCTCTGTTCTGACTCTCTCCCCTCCCTCTCTCTCTTTCCCTCTGTTCTGACTCTCTACCCTCCCTCTCTCTCTCTTTCCCTCTGTTCTGACTCTCTCCCCTCCCTCTCTCTCTTTCCCTCTGTTCTGACTCTCAACCCTCCCTCTCTCTCTTTCCCTCTGTTCTGACTCTCTCCCCTCCCTCTCTCTCTCTTTCCCTCTGTTCTGACTCTTTCCCCTCCCTCTCTCTCTTTCCCTCTGTTCTGACTCTCTACCCTCCCTCTCTCTCTCTTTCCCTCTGTTCTGACTCTCTACCCTCCCTCTCTCTCTCTTTCCCTCTGTTCTGACTCTCTACCCTCCCTCTCTCTCTCTTTCCCTCTGTTCTGACTCTCTACCCTCCCTCTCTCTCTTTCCCTCTGTTCTGACTCTCTACCCTCCCTCTCTCTTCTTCCCTCTGTTCTGACACTCTACCCTCCCTCTCTCTCTCTTTCCCTCTGTTCTGACTCTCTACCCTCCTCTCCTCTTTCCCTTCCCTCTGTTCTGACTCTCTACCATCCCTCTTTCCCTCTGTTCTGACTCTCTACCCTCCCCCTCTCTCTCTTTCCCTCTGTTCTGACTCTCTACCCTCCCTCCCTCTCTCTCTCTTTCCCTCTGTTCTGACTCTCTACCCTCCCTCTCTCTCTTTCCCTCTGTTCTGACTCTCTACCCTCCCTCTCTCTTACCCGCTGTTCTGACTCTCTACCCTCCCTTTCTCTCTCTTTCCCTCTGTTCTGACTCTCTACCCTCCCTCTCTCTCTCTTTCCCTCTGTTCTGACTCTCTACCATCCCTCTCTCTCTTTCTCTCTGTTCTGACTCTCTACCCTCCCTCCCTCTCTCTTTCCCTCTGTTCTGACTCTCTACCATCCCTCTCTCTCTCTGTTCTGACACTCTACCCTCCCTCTCTCTCTTTCCCTCTGTTCTGACTCTCTACCCTCCCTCTCTCTTTCCCTCTGTTCTGACTCTCTACCCTCCCTCTCTCTTTCCATCTGTTCTGACTCTCTACCATCC
>NW_024061104.1:0-201490 GCF_016432855.1 Salvelinus namaycush | reverse complement strand
TCTAGGCAGGTCTAAAGAAACATGATGATATGAAGAAAATGTATTTCAGAAGAACAGAACATGAGTTAGCCTACTGGATGTTATCTGGCTGTGAGCCATGCCATAGGCTGTAGGTTTGTTCATTTAGCAGACAAGATACCTTTGTATATATAGTGTATGTGGACACCCGATGAATGAGTGGATTTGGCTATTTCAGCCACACCCTTTGCTGACAGTTGTGTGAAATGGAGCACATAGCCATACAATCTCCATAGACAAATATTGTCAGTAGAACGGCCTTTCTGAAGAGCTCAGTCACTTTCAATGTGGCACCGTCATAGGATGCTATGGCTATGTTGAGCATAAAAGTGATCATTTGAACAGGTCCTATACACTAGATTTAGAGTTATTTGGCAACTTTAGTTGTGAATGATATAAACCATAGAATGTCTTAGAAATCAAAAGATATATGGGCTGCATGTGACTATAGGCTATTGATCATTTGAGAAAGTCACAAAAAAAGCTTGCCACTTTTCCGCTGGTTCATTTCACTCATGTCAGGTAGGCTACTCCGGTTATTTTGCCTTGACAGGTGATATTCCGCCCAAACTCTGTATGTCATGGCCTCTCCAACCCTGTTCCTGCAGCTACAGTATGCTTAATTTGGGAAACCAAGTGAAAACTGTTCGGGAACATCGATAGTGACATGTTTTCACAATGCAACTTATTTAATTAAACGGTTGACAGCCCCTCTGCATGCTGGAGAAAGGAATGAAGGAGAGAGGGGAGGAGATAAACGCACAGTGGTGAGATTCTGTAGCGAATGGTAATGTAATGCCTATTAATTATGATTTTTTTTTTTTTAATATATTACTAGCTTATTCAAAATCAAATACAAATTCTCTATAATTGTAGGGTAACGCTGCATTTATTTAATTTAGGCTAGACCAATTATGTACCAAAGATATCTTAAATCAGTATTTATTTGTATGTTTTTCTGCCATGTGTAATATGCGGTAGGCTATATTTTGTATAATGGCACAATCGTCATAATTCAGGATTTTTTTGGGGCTTGGGCTCATATATAGGCCAATGCGTAATCATAAGCTCTAATATGCATATACAGTGCATTCGGAAAGTATTCAGACCCCTTGACTTTTACCACGTTTTGTTAGTCTTATTCTAAAATAGATTAAATATGTTTTTTCCCTTATTAATCTACACACAATACCCCATAATGACAAAGCGAGAATAGGTTTTTAGACATTATTGCACATTTATATAAAAAAAACAAAAAACAGATACCTTATTTATGTAAATATTCAGACCTTTTGCTATGAGACTCGAAATTGAACTCAGGTACATCGATCACCCTTGAGGTGTTTCTAACTATGGTAAATTCAGTTGATTGGACTTGATTTGGAAAGGCACACACCTGTCTATATAAGGTCCCAGAGTTGATAGTGCATGTCAGAGCAAAAAAACAAGCCATGAGGACAAAGGAATTGTCTGTAGAGCTCCGAGTTAGGATAGTGTCAAGGCACAGATCTGGGGAAGGGTACCAAAACATTTCTGCAGCATTGAAGGTCTCCAAGAACACAGTGGCATCCATCATTCTTAAATGGAAGAAGTTTGGAACCACCAAGACTCTTCCTAGAGCTGGCTGCCCGGCCAAACTGAGCAATCGGGGGAGAAGGGCCTTGGTCAGGAGGGTGACAAATCAAATTTATTTATATAGCCCTTCTTACATCAGCTGATATCTCAAAGTGCTGTACAGAAACCCAGCCTAAAACCCCAAACAGCAAGTAATGCAGGTGTAGAAGCACGGTGGCTAGGAAAAACTCCCTAGAAAGGCCAAAACCTAGGAAGAAACCTAGAGAGGAACCAGGCTATGAGGGGTGGCCAGTCCTCTTCTGGCTGTGCCGGGTGGAGATTATAACAGAACATTGCCAAGATGTTCTAATGTTCATAAATGACCAGCATGGTCAAAAAATAATAATCACAGTAGTTGTCGAGGGTGCAACAAGTCAGCACCTCAGGAGTAAATGTCAGTTGTCTTTTCATAGCCGATCATTCAGAGTATCTCTACCGCTCCTGCTGTCTCTAGAGAGTTGAAAACAGCAGGTCTGGGACAGGTAGCACGTCCGGTGAACAGGTCAGGGTTCCATAGCCGCAGGCAGAACAGTTGAAACTGGAGCAGCAGCAAAGCCAGGTGGACTGGGGACAGCAAGGAGTCATCATGCCAGGTAGTCCTGAGGCATGGTCCTAGTGCTCAGGTCCTCCGAGAGAAAGAAAGAGAGAATTAGAGAGAGCATACTTAAATTCACACAGGACACCGGATAAGACAGGAGAAGTACTCCAGACACATAAACTACTGCAGCATAAATACTGGAGGCTGAGACAGGAGGGGTCAGGAGACATTGTGGCCCCATCCGATGATACCCCCGAACAGGGCAAAACAGGCAGGATATAACCCCACCCACTTTGCCAAAGCACAGCCCCCACATCACTAGAGGGATATCTTCAGCCTCCAGCGACGCCCTCCTGTCCGGAGCAGCCAGAATCTCCCTCCTGTCCGGAGCAGCCAGAGTCTCCCTCCTTTCCGGAGCAGCCAGAGTCTCCCTCCTGTCCGTCGCAGCCAGAGTCTCCCGCCTGTCCGTCGCTGCCAGAGTCTCCCGCCTGTCCGGCGCTGCCAGAGTCTCCCGCCTGTCCGGCGCTGCCAGAGTCTCCCGCCTGTCCGGCGCTGCCAGAGTCTCCCGCCTGTCCGGCGCTGCCAGAGTCTCCCGCCTGTCCGGCGCTGCCAGAGTCTCCCGCCTGTCCGGCGCTGCCAGAGCCTCCCGCCTGTCCGGCGCTGCCAGAGCCTCCCGCCTGTCCGGCGCTGCCAGAGTCTCCCGCCTGTCCGGCGCTGCCAGAGCCTCCCGCCTGTCCGGCGCTGCCAGAGCCTCCCGCCTGTCCGGCGCTGCCAGAGTTTCCCTCCTATTCGGGGTCCGTTGTAAGGGTCCCCAGTCCGGGGTCGGCGGCAAGGGTCGCCACTCCAGAGGCGCTACATAAGGGGGCCAAGACTAAGGTGGAGTGGGGTCTACGTCCCGCACCAGAGCCGCCACCGCGGTGTAATGCCCACCCAGACCCTCCCCTATTGGTTCAGGTTTTGCGGCCGGAGTCCGCACCTTTGGGGGGGGGGGGGGGGGGGGGGTACTGTCACGTCCTGACCGTAGATTGTTTTGTATGTTTCTATTTTTAGTTTGGTCAGGGTGTGATGTGGGTGGGTATTCTATGTTGTAGGTCTAGGTTTTCTATTTCTATGTGTTTGGCCTGGTATGGTTCCCAATCAGAGGCAGCTGTCTATCGGTGTCTCTGATTGAGAGCCATACTTAGGTATGGCTCTCAATCAATTTTGTTTGTGGGTGGTTGTTTTCTGTTTAGTGTATGTCACCTTGCAGAACTGTTCGTTTGTCGCTTTGTTGTTTTTTGTATAAGTGTTTTTATTGATTAAAAGGTATAATGAATACTTGTCACGCTGCTACTTGGTCCTCTTCTCCTTCTCCAGATGACAATCGTTACAGCGACATCATTGAAGTATACATAGAAGAGAGTCGGACCAAGAATTGAACCCTGTGGCACCCCCATAGAGACTGCCAGAGGCCCGGACTACAGGAAGCCGATTTTACACACTGAACTCTATCGGAGAAGTAGTTGATGAACCAGGCGAGGCAACCATTTGAGAAACCAAGGCTGTTGAGTCTGTCGATAAAGATGTGGTGATTGACAGAGTCGAAAGCCTTGGCCAGGTCAATGAATACGGCTGCACAGTATTGTTTCTTATAGATGGCGGTTAAGATATTGTTTAGGACCTTGAGCGTGGCTGAGGTGCACCCATGACCATGATAGAGCATGACGCTTGCAACGCCAGGGTAGTGGGTTCGATTCCCGTCACCACCCATACATAAACGACAGCAGGTTTTATTGTATGTCGCTTTGGATAAAAGCGTCTGATGAATGACATATTCTTTTTATATATTCACTTACTTGCTATACAATGTAGAGAGAAAAAGGGTCAATTCAAGAGGGAGCTACGAAATTCATGTCCAAACGTTGTTTTCTTTGCCTTATGTCATTAGAAATTACATAGAATTAATCATTAGCTTGTTCTCTACAATATTATAACATTCATATACTTGTACTTGACAGTGTTGATGAAATAATAACGATAATTTGCTGTGACCATTACTAGTTTAGAGTGCACCACACTTGGTTGTATGTGTTCCATATTTGGTGTTGTGAGGTTAAATATCTCAGAGTAAATCATCGGTAACTTTTCAACCATATATGGTAGAGACATTGGGTTTAGACTATTGTTTTCTGACATAATGTTCTATTGATTGGGCATATTTGTAAACCTTTAATTAATTCATAATCTTATGTTTTTGGCTATTTTGCCACCAGATGCTTTCCTATATCGTTCGTATAATATAAAATACAAATACCAAATATTGTGTTTTATAAAGTCACTAGCTAGATTGGAAGAATGAGACAAACAAGGTGATTTTTTTTATTGTGTTGTTTAACTCCTGAAAGTATAGTCTTTGCTACAGTGGGCTATAAAGTCTTTTGGAGGACATATTGACCAAATTCAGACACGGGAAAAAAGCCCTGAAGGCTCTACACTACCGGTCAAAAGTTTTAGAACACCTACTCATTCAAGGGTTTTTCTTTATTTTTACTATTTTCTACATTGAAGAAAAATAGTGAAGACATCAAAACGATGAAATAACACATATGGAATCATGTAGTAACCAAAAAAGTGTTAAACAAATCCAAATATATTTTAGATTCTTGCTGTTGACACTGTCTGTGATTTATTTTGAATTCACACTTAACCAGCATGGCTACAACAGCATTCTGCAGCTATACGTCATCACATCTGGTTTGGGCTTAGTGGGACTATCATTTGTTTTAATAAATTATTATAAAAAAATAAAAACAATTGTTTGTTACTTTTACACCTTTTTCGTGGTATCCAATTGGTAGTTACAGTCTTGTCTCATCGCTGCAACTCCCGTATGGACTCGGGAGAGGCGAAGGTCGAGAGCCGTGCGTCCTCCAAAACACAACCCAGCCAAGCCGCACTGCTTCTTGACACAATGCCTGCTTAACCCGGAAGCCAGGCGCACCAATGGGTCGGAGGAAGCACCATACACCTGGCAACCCTGTCAGTGTGCATTGCGCCCTGCTCGCCACAGGAGTCGCTAGAGCTCGATGGGACAAGAACATCCCTGCCGGCCAAACCCTCCCCTAACCCGGACGACGCTGGGCCAATTGTGTGCCGCCCCATGGGTCTCCCGGTCGCGGCCGGCTGCGACAGAGCCTGGACTCCAACCAGGATCTCTAAATGCACAGCTTGCCTTAGACCACTGCGCCATTCAGGATAATTCATTTGTTTTTCAACAGGACAATGACCCAACACACCTACAGGCTGTGTAAGGGCTATTTTACCAAGAAGGAGAGTGACGGAGTGCTGCATCAGATGACCTGGCCTCCACAATCCCCCGACCTCAACCAAATTGAGATGTTTTGAGAAGAGTAGGACCACAGAGTAAAGAAAAAACAGACAACAAGTGCTCAGCATATATGGGAACTCCTTCAAGACTTTTGGAAAAGCATTCCAGGTGAAGTTGGTTGAGAGAATACCAAGAGTGTGCAAAGCTGTCATCAAGGCAAAGGGTGGCTATTTGAAGAATCTCAAATATATGATATGTTTTGATATGTTTCACACTTTTTTGGTTACTACATGATTCCATTTGTGTTATTTCATAGTTTTGATGTCTACACTATTATTCAACAATGTAGAAAATAGCATTTTCTTCTTTGACGCACCTTATGTCTAAACTTCTTTACAGTGAAATGTTCTTGATTGGTGATCTCAACTGGTGTTGGTTAAAACCGGTGTCTGATGATTTAAAAATGTTTTGTAATTCTATGAATCTTGCCCAGTTGATTAACTCACCCACTCGCCCAAATCTTAAATGCCCAGATAAATCTACCCTGATTGATTTGATATTAACAAATGTTCCACATAAATATTCTGCGGTTGGTGTTTTTTGTAATGATTTAAGTGACCATTATGCTGTTGTTGCTGTTAGAAATACTAAGGTTCCTAACATAAACCCACGTTTTATTCGTAAGAGAAATTTGAAGTGTTTTAATGAGCAGGCTTTCTTTCATGATTTGTTTTATTTTGACTGGAGCAAGATTGAGCTTATCCCTGATGTGGAAACTGCCTGGATATTCTTTCATTATGTTTTTTTCCCCAAATAGTAAACACACATGCCCCATTCAGCAGGTTCAGGGTTAAAGGGCGGGATAATCCATGGTTTTCTTCTGAGCTGTCTTGTATTATTCACGACCGTAATCTAGCCTGGGCTAAAGCAAGGAAATCATGTTCTGATGCTGATTGGCTTATTTTTAGGCAATTACGAAACAAGTGTTATTTTCTTCTCAGGAAGGCCAAGTCTGAATATTTTATGCCTGTTACCACTGATAACCTGAATGACCCAAGAAAGTTTTGGAAGGCTATTAAGTCTATGTCTGGTAACAGTAATGTTACTGAATTACCGTCATGTGTTTTGAAGGACTCTCTTGCTGTATATGACAAAACTGAAATGCTGAATTGTTTCAATGAGCACTTTGTATCATCTGGTAGGCTGTTTGATTCAGTGTCCTCTGTCTCTGTACAACCCTGTGTGGATGAACCAGTGAGAGCTGGTCAAACTTTTAGCTTTTTGCCATTCTCAGTGCAGGTGGTACATTTAGCCCTGAAATCCTTAGATCAGAGAAAGCCTGCAGGTCCTGATCTTTTGGATCCCTGCTTTTTAAATCTGGCAGCTGATTTCATAGCTGAACCACTTACATATCTGTTCAATCTAACCCTGGAATGTAATGATATTCAGAAAATCTGGAAATCAGCATTTGTTCCTACCACTTTTAAAAGGGGGAGATCCAACTCTTTTAAATAATTATAGGCCAATCTCAAAGCTGTCACCCCTGGTGAAAATACTTGAAACCCTTGTGAGTGAACAGCTAAAAGAGTTTTTAATTACTAACTCTATTTTATCAATGTACCAATCGGGCTTCAGGAAGAAGTATAGCACAATTACAGCAGCCATGAAGGTTTAAATTATATCACTGAAGCCCTTGACAAAAAACAACACTGTGTCTCACTTTTTATTAATCTCTCTAAGGCTTTTGATACAGTTGATCATGCTATACTAAGGCAGAGATTGTCGAGTGTAGGTCTTTCAGAGCATGCAGTTGCATGGTTTGCTAACTATCTGTCTTATATAACTCAGTGCACTCAATTTGATGGGCTTATGTCTGTTAAATTGTCTGTCTTTAATGGTGTGCCCCAAGGCTCTGTACTTGGTCCTCGCTTATTCACTATTTATTTAAATGAATCTCTTACAAAAGCTTTCCAGAACTTGCAAACGGATTTTTATACTGTTCAACAAACCTTGTGTCAATTGAAGCTTATCCTCAATACTGACATAACTAAACTAATGGTGTTTTCTAAAGCAAGAAATAGACCTCTGAACCTTTCACCTATTACTACCTGTCAGGGCAAGGAGATTGAGGTTGTAACCTCATATAAATATCTTGGAATTTTAATTGATGACGGCCTCTCTTTTAAATTGCATATTCAACAACTTACAAAAAAATTGAAGCTGAAATTGGGATTTTATTTTAGGAACAAGGCCTGTTTTATTTTTGAAGCCAGAAGGAGGCTAGTATCAGCTACATTTATGCCTTTACTAGACTATGGGGATATTTTATATATGAATGCTTCCGCTCAGTGTTTGAGATCAATTGACACCCTTTACCATGGTACTTTGAGATTTATTTTAAACTGCAAAACCCTTATGCACCACTGCACTTTGTATACCAGGGTTGGCTGGCCTTCTCTAGTCACTCGTAGGCTCAGTCACTGGTATACTTTGATTTATTAAGCCATTTTGGGTTTACTACTTTTTTATTTGGGCATTTTTATTGTTCAGAAATGTGGTGGGTACTCTCTTCGTTCGCTGGACTTTATCCTGCTAACTGTTCCAAATGTCCGAACTGAATTTGGTTAAAGGGCTTTTATGTACTCTGCGCCATCGTCTTGGAACGCCTTACAAAATACTTTTAAACTGGAAGAACTTGTCCCGATTGGTATTTTTAAATCACTGATGAATGATCTTGAGACTGATTCCCTGACCTGTCAATGTTTTTAATTTGCTGTTTTTGATTTTTGTTATACTCTTGTGGATTCAATGGTTTCTACTAGATTACTTGTAGTTTTTCATGTTTTTTGTCTGTCATTTTTGTAATGACTTGGTGCTGCCTATCTTGGCCAGGACGCTCTTGAAAAAGAGATTTTAAATCTCAATGAGCCCTTCCTGGTTAAATAAAGGTTAAATAAATAGTAAAAATAAAGAAAAACCCTTGAATGAGTAGGTGTTCTAATAGCAATAAGGCACCACTGAGGTTTGTGGTATATAGCCAATATACCACCCCTCCTTGGGCCTTATTGCTTAAATAACCCATATCTCTTTTATAACAGGATATTATCATTGACTATATGAAAGTGCATGTATGAATGAGTCTGATTTACCGTTTTCAATGGCAGGTTCACCTTCTGAAGCCGGATGAGGTTCCAAAGCGTGCTGCTCACCCACCAAGCTCAGTCCCATCTCTGTACTCTTCTACGATGACAACAACAACGTGATCCTAAAGAAGCATCGCAACATGGTGGTCAAGACCTGTGATGCCTGTGACACCAGTGGTAGCCCATCTATCTATTCTACTTAATTTTAATCAACTTAATTGCCATTGTTCCAAAAGATACAAACAGGGTAATATAACTTGCAACCAGCAGTTCATAGCAATAATCTGTCAATATGATGATATGTATGTATCTAATATATTGATTTTGAGTCTGAGAGTGGTATATGAACAACACCCATTGGACCTATAACCATACTTCACTTTTGATTAACTAAACTATTCAAATCTACAGTAATTCAGATAATTACATCACCCCTTCATGTCATATATTCTGTGACCAATCAAAGCTGTAAAGTACTGTATCATAAGTATATCAATGCTAAAATTCTACCCTTTTGATGACTATAATATCTTGTTGAACCATAAATTTGTCATTGTCTCTTTTAGATGTACTAAACATGGTTTGCAAAACATACATGTTTTTTCTTCTTCTTTAATTATACTTTTAACCAGTACAAGTTAGTAACAATGGAAAATGACAACAAACAAAAAAAAGTTTGGCCATTTTTGTATGTACAAAGTAACAAATACACAGTGATGTATGTCCTTGTCAACAGATATCTGGAGGACTGTATACGGCTATATTTGTAATAAACTATACTGAACAAAAAAACGCAACATGTAAAAGGTTGGTCCCATGTTTCATGAGCTGAAAATAAAGGTTCCGGAAATGTTCTGTACGCCAAAAAAAAAAGAATTGTGAGCATTTCTCCATTGCCAAGATAATCCATCCACATTGAAAGGTGCACCATATCAAGAAGCTGATTAACTAGCATGATCATTACACAGGTGCACCTTTTGCTGGGGACAAAAGGCCACTAAAATGTGCATATTTGTCACAACACAATGCCACGTCAACACAATGACGTCTGAAGTTCTGAGGGATTGTGCAATTGGTATGCGGACTGCAGGAATGTCCACCAGAGCTGCTGCCAGAGAATTGAATGTTCATTACTCTACCATAAGTCGCTTCCAACTTAATTTTAGTGAATTTGGCAGTACATCTAACTGGCAATTTTCCTGTCCTGCTAGCCATTCAAAATGTAACGATTACTTTTGGGTGTCAGGGAAAATGTATGTAGTAAAAAGTACATAATTTTCCTTAGAAATGTAGTAAAGTAAAAGTTGTCAAAACTATAAATAGTAAAGTACAGATACCCCCCAAAACTACTTAAGTAGTACTTTAAAGTATTTTTACTTAAGTACTTTACACCACTGTATGTGCTTCAATAGAGTCTGACGTTCAGGGTGGTTGGACATATAAGATGGGGTGCTGGTGAGCTTCTGCCCTCATTTTAGGTCGTCACACAAATATTCCCCCACCCATGTCCATTGAATCAAAGTAATTACACCTTGCTTTAAGGAAGCATAGCAAGAATGAAAGGAATCAATTTATCATTGAATGATTTATGAATCTAGCTTATTAAACCATCATTTCCAGGGGACCTATTGTCCTTAAGGCTTTTAATACAGTCTTATCTCATTTTCAGATAACTCATCACAAAAATCCCTGAAATCATTATCTATCTTCTTAGCAATGTTTGCTACATTATCTAAGAAAAGATCCATATTGGAAGTTGGATGGGCTGATGTATACAGATTCTGATAAAACTGGGAAACATGCTGAGAGATTTATTTTGGATTTTCATTGGGAGTATTATTAATCATTAACTGACATATGGAAGGAAGTCTTTTCGCCTGCCCTTTTTTCTAAAGTAAAGAAATATTTTGTATTTCTCTCTCCCTCTTCCATCCATTTTCATCTTGATCTTACAAACGCTCCTCTTCAGATATCAGCCAGAAATCAATACGGGATTGTATAGATAAATCTTTGGTACTCCATGTAAACATAATCTTATCTGGGTTCTTATGTCTCCAAATATCTAGAACACCTAACCTTAGATATATATTCCTTATCTCACAAACAGAATTGCTATCCAAAGGAGGCCATCTATCTAGATTATCATGTAATACTGTATTAAAATCTCCACCCCATATTACTTTGGCCAATGGAAATTTAGACATAATTTTACTTATTTTCCTCTCAATGTCTCTAAATAAAATACAGTTACTTGACTTGTTATTGGAAGCTTAAGTATTTACAACAATGAATTGAACATGGTTGACATCTACCAATAGTATAATCCATCTCCCTGTATTATCTGCTTCATGACTCAATATATGAGCCTTAAAGTTGCCTTTTAAAATAGGAACACCTGCTGACCGATTAGTACCAAATGAAAACCAAATCTCATTCATATCATCACCATTGACACTTCCAAAACGCAGTATCTGTGCAACAGGCATGAGTTTCTTGAATGAAATAAGTCGGCACTCTTACCCTTACAATACAAAAATAAAGATCTTCTTTTCAAAAAATGACAGATTCCCCTGGCATTAATAGAAAAAAACAGAAATGGACATTTACTATCAAAGTGACTATATGAAGAATATTAAACTTGTATACGTTCACATGAATCGGGTTCTCATAAAAAGAAAAGGTCTTACTAGTTGCAAATAGAAACATACCTTTGCACCACGTAAGTGGTTGATCTAAATTATATATATTTATACAATTGCAAATAACATTGTACCATAGATTGGTAAAAACGAATAGCCATCAAGCTAACATTAAGTGTCAGTGCGAATTTCCCTGCCATAAAAAAAAATATATATAAAAAAAGTTTGGCTCACACAAACAATGCTCTTTCCTCAATAAATATCTAGTTTTATCAAATTAGCAAATAAAACTCAGTCCTGCACAACTCACTTGACAAGTCCAGCAGTCAACAAACTAGGCGTCAGCGTGAATTTCCCTTCCATTAACAAAAGCCTTAGCTCCCGCAAAGTATGCCCTTTTCCCTTCCTTCCTTGCTCTCTCAATTATCGGCCACAGACGATTCAGAGCTTCTTTGTCAAATGGAAGCTGCTCCTTGGTTGGGGTATTCGGGTATGAATCGCATTCACCCCCCTTTTTTTACACCGCAAGCATATGAGTGAGTTTCAACAATGCCTCTTTTCTCCTTGGAAGTTTCAACATCCATTATCTCAGCAACAGTTTGGTCATGTCCTGATTACATGCTACTAGCTATGAAGACGTTAGCAGGCTAATTTAACTACACACGCTGACACTTTTCGATAGCTAGCTTGTTCGTTGGAAATAGTCAAAAATATCAGTCAAAGGTTTGATTAATTACAAAATTATTCATTGTATGGTTAGATATCATTTTTTGTGAAAAAAACAAATTGCAACTGCAGTCTAAAACTATAAACTTTGTGAGAAAACCCCAAAATTGTTCCTCAGCTAGAAATGTTACACCCTCTCATGTCGCAATCTTTACCATATCACTGATTTCATGGAGCTCCTGCTCATCATTTACTTCACAAAATCCCGCAAACGTGAAAGCGTCAGAAATAAACATTGCGAGATTGTACATATGTGTGTGTCAGAGATTTGAAAGCAGACGCTTTCATCCAAAACGATGTACAGTAATCCGTACATACATTTTACGTTTGGTTGGCCCAGGGAAATTAGAGTTTTTCGATCTTTTCGAAGCAATTTTTGTATATCTTTCTTTGTAGTACTGTGTTTATTCAATCATTTCGAATTGATCACTTCCCACTGGGTACATACATCAATTCAATGTTTATTCCACGTTGGTTCAACGTAATTTAATTGGAATTACATTGATATTGTGTCACAGTGAATTTTATAATCTGCAGTCAATTTAATTATGTTTTCATGTGCCATGATTCTGACATTTTACATATGATCCTCATAGGATTAGGCTACATAATTACAGTGGTGCAGTAAATGTAATCTCAATTCAATACGATGTGCATATACTGTACATATAGCCAATATAGCTATTAAACCCATGTTCAGTGACTGTAATCTGTGACGCAAGTGGCCTAATATGTTTGTGACGTTCCATGGAAACCACGGTATTGTTTAAAACTCGATTCTGATTGGCTTGCAGGTCATTCTACAGTGTAAATTATAAATGAAAACGTGCTTTAATAGCAGTGTTACAGATTCACAATACCGAGCGTGTCTCAACCCGTACCGCGCTTTTATCTACATAAAGGTATCTTCACGCACAACTGGATAGGCCTTTTGGATACGCTTGTCCAAGGTAAGGATATGCGTCAAGCTATAGCCTACTTTTAATGTTTTAGTTCCGAATTTAAGTTACCCCAGTCAAGTGATTCATCGTAAAAGTTTGTTGTTTTGACTGAGCAGTCCAATGGCCAATAACATGCATACATTAGGCATTGCACAAGTCAGTGTTTAGGTCAGAATATAAAGTTGCTACTTCCGTCAACTCAAGTTACTAAATTCAAGTGATTAATCGTAAAATTGAGTTGTTTTGACTGTCAAAACAAATAACTTTGATGGAATATTCAAAATTATAATGGCAATTATGAATCACAAATTCACAACATTACTTGCATTTCAATGATTCATCCAGGCCCAAGACATAAAGTTGCCTGAAAGCTGTGTAACAATCATTCCATTGCTGACCCATAGGATGGTAATCACGTACATGATTGGCTTAATCTAGAATCATGGATACCTTTCATGTGAGTACACACACCATATTTTTTTTTTTTACATATCTCAGAAGGAAGGTACCTCAATATCTGGAAGCACTGTCTCATGTACAATTGTTAATGCTATCTCTGAAATGTCTAACAAAATGTTGACTTGATCGTTTCATCAAGACCCTCTCATCACAAGTTGGAACTAGTGGTCAACATTGGGACAATGCAGCCATAAATAACATGGACCAATATTTTAATGGAGGTAAGCACTACACTTCTGATGGGTTTAAAGATTGTATTACATTATCTAAAAGTGAGAAAGTAAACCCCAGCTGTTATTCTTTTCACAGGGAGGGACAATCCCCATTATGCCATGAATGTTTCATTGCTGAACAACCATAGATATGTTTCCTCTAATTTGGCTCCCGTTCCTCCAACAGTGAGCAAGACCTGCCAGCAGAGCTCACTGGAGCAGGGAGACATCCCGTCATCCTTTTGGCACCTGACAAAGTACACTTTTTTTCTTCTAAATAACACTATAGTAACATCTTCTGCACAAAGTTACATTCCTAATAAGATTGGTGTTAAGTGAGAAAGAATCCTAAAGATGGTCCAATGGGCATGGTCTGAAGCCTCTCGTCATCTCAGTATGTTGAACCGCCTGATTTCTTGCAGGCTTGAGATTCAGATCCTGCTGAACGATGTTAAGCATTCGATTAACCACATGCAGGGGACGCTGAACACCATGCAGGGGCAGTGTATTGAGTTGCAGACTGCCATGTCTAAGGTAGTGTCAGATGAGTCTCAGATACAGAAGAATAAGTCTATGATGGTATGGTGATAATGATTGAGATGGTGATTATAATAATGATGACTAGCGGTACCCCACCCTACGGGCAGTAAATCATTGGATCTGATTAATTCAATTCAATGCAATTCAATCTGAGGACTGCAACCATAGAAATACAATTTATTTACACTAATAATAAGCTATTGTCAACTTCCCGTCTATGCTTATCTTGCTCATTGCTCACTGTCAATTGCTCACTGTTACCCTATGTGTGCAACTATTATTGATTTCTCACAGAAAAATCATTTGGTTTCAAATGTACCTGGGGCCATGTAAATAATTGTTAGGCTACTCATTTTGAATCCACCGGTGGCAACTTGTGTGACCATAAAAGTCTGTGTGCGATTGGGCACAGTAAAATTATTTGGTTACTGACCGGCCCTACATTATAGAAGGCCCTTCAAGTCGGAACTAGGAAATTCTGACATTTCTGACTCGCTAACTCGTTATGGAATGATGATTTCAAGTTT
The DNA here is from genome assembly GCF_016432855.1 of Salvelinus namaycush. Taxonomy (NCBI): domain Eukaryota; kingdom Metazoa; phylum Chordata; class Actinopteri; order Salmoniformes; family Salmonidae; genus Salvelinus; species Salvelinus namaycush. Next base: position 186,826 of record NW_024061104.1, on the reverse strand, counting down.
CCCACTTGTGAAGTATCAGAATCAACCAGTAGGAAGCTTTACACTGATAACTTACATTCATTTTAACTCTGAGGTTCCAAGTTTCCGATTGCATGTTAATGCGTCAATAATTGCCATGGTAATTTTGAATGTCCAGTCAGTGAGCATTATGGGTAATTATCCTACATACTTACATCAAATACTTTATGATAGCATCATCTCCTGTAGTAACAGTGCCATTCCAAACACAATAAATGTGAAAATTAACAAAGATACAAAATATTGCTAAAGTGAAGAAAATCAGCTCAAAATTGTTGGAGGAAATGCCCCTGCAGCAGGGAGGCTTACGGTATTATAATATATTGTAGATAACATTAATATAATTTGTGTATTTACAGTATCGTACACATACAAATGAAAGTATATGCTAGGGATTGATCTACACTGAGTGAACAAAACATTAAGAACACCTTCCTATTGAGTTGCCCTCCCCCTTGGTGGTGGACCATTGTTGATACTCAGGGAAAACAGTTGAGCGGGAAAAACCCAACAGCATGGCAGTTCTTGACACAAACCGGTGCGCCTGGCACCTACTACCATACTCTGTTCAAAGGGACTTAAATCTTTGGTCTTGCCCATTCACCCTCTGAATGACACACATACACAATCCATGTCTCAATTGTCTAAAAATCAATCTTTAACCTGCCTCCTCCCCTTCATCTACACTGAGAAGAAGATTTAACAATTAACATCAATAAGGGATTATAGCTTTCACCTGATTAGTCTATGTCACGGAAAGAGAAGGTGTTCTTAATGTTTAATACACTCAGTGTATGTGTCAATGATGTTATAGATTCCAAGTGGTTGATTTTTTAGGGAATGACTATATTCTCTATATTATACCTGCAGATCATCACAGCAGCCGAAGTTGCTGTGCAGAGGGAGGAGATCCCCCGAGCATCAGGCCTCATCCCGTCACAGAGGGAGGGTATCCTCCAAACAGTCAGTGTCCCTGCACAGACGGAGGGTATCCTCCAAACAGCCAGTGTCCCTGCACAGAGGGAGGGGATCCTCCAAACAGCCAGTGTCCCTGTACAGAGGGAGGGGATTCTCTCAGCAGCTAGCATCACTGCACAGAGGGAGGAGATCCTCCGAGCATCAGGTCTCATCCCGTCACAGAGGGAGGGTATCCTCCAAACAGTCAGTGTCCCTGCACAGACGGAGGGTATCCTCCAAACAGCCGGTGTCCCTGCACAGAGGGAGGGGGTTCTCCCAGCAGCTATAATCATTGCAAAGAAGACGGAGATCCTCCGAGCATCAGGCCTCATCCCGACACAGAGGGAGGGGATTCTCTCAGCACCTAGCATCATTGCGCAGAGGGAGGAGATCTTCCGAGCATCAGGCCTCATCCCGTCACAGAGGGAAGGGATTCTTCCAGCATCTTCTATCACTGCGCAGAAGAAGAAGATCCTCAGAGCATCAGGCCTCATCCTTGCACAAAAGGAGTTGATCCTCCTGATGGCCAGTGTCACTGCGCAGAGGAAGGGAATCGTCCCAATGGCCAGCGTCCCTGCGCACAGGGAGGGGATTGTCCCAAAGGCAAGTGTCTCTGCTGAGAGGGAGGGGATCCTCCAAACAGCCAGTGTCCCTGCACAGAGGGAGGGGGTTCTGCCAGCAGCTAGCATCACTGCGCAGAGGGAGGAGATCTTCCGAGCATCAGGCCTCATCCCTGCACAGAGGGAGGGGATCCTCCAAACAGCCAGTGTCCCTGTACAGAGGGAGGGGATTCTCTCAGCACCTAGCATCACTGCGCAGAGGGAGGAGATCTTCCGAGCATCAGGCCTCATCCTGTCACAGAGGGAGGTGATTTTTCTAGCATCTTCTATCACTGCGCAGAAGAAGAAGATCCTCAGAGCATCAGGCCTCATCCCTGCACAAAAGGAGTTGATCCTCCTGATGGCCAGTGTCACTGCGCAGAGGAAGGGAATCGTCCCAATGGCCAGCGTCCCTGCGCACAGGGAGGGGATTGTCCCAATAGTCAGCGTCCCTGCGCACAGGGAGGGGATTGTCCCAAAGGCTAGTGTCTCTGCTGAGAGGAAGGGGATCCTCCAAACAGCCAGTGTACCTGCACAGAGGAAGGTGGTTCTTCCAGCAGCTAGCATCACTGCGCAGAGGGAGGAGATCTTCCGAGCATCAGGCCTCATCCCGTCACAGAGGGAGGTGATTTTTCTAGCATCTTCTATCACTGCGCAGAAGAAGAAGATCCTCAGAGCATCAGGCCTCATCCCTGCACAAAAGGAGTTGATCCTCCTGATGGCCAGTGTCACTGCGCAGAGGAAGGGAATCGTCCCAATGGCCAGCGTCCCTGCGCACAGGGAGGGGATTGTCCCAATAGTCAGCGTCCCTGCGCACAGGGAGGGGATTGTCCCAAAGGCTAGTGTCTCTGCTGAGAGGAATGGGATCCTCCAAACAGCCAGTGTACCTGCACAGAGGGAGGGGGTTCTCCCAGCAGCTAGCATCACTGTGCAGAGGGAGGAGATCCTCCGAGCATCAGGCCTCATCCCTGCACAGAGGGAGAGGATCCTCCAAAAATCAAGTGTCCCTGCACAGAGGGAGGGGATCCTCCAAACAGCCAGTGTCCCTGTACAGAGGGAGGGGATTCTCTCAGCAGCTAGCATCACTGCGCAGAGGGAGGAGATCCTCCGAGCATCAGGCCTCATCCCTGCACAGAGGGAGTTGATCCTCCTGAAGGCCAGCGTCCCTGCGCACAGGGAGTGGATTGTCCCAAAGGCTAGTGTCCCTGCAGAGAGGGAGGAGATCTTCCTCGCAACCAGTGTCCCTGTGAAGAATGGACACAATCATCCACAACCACCTCCCATCATCCCCACGGTGGCACCACTGTGGAAATGGGATGGTGGAGCGTGTACTCCACCTGTGGATTTCTATTCCAAGAGAAGAGGTCACTTAAACTTACCTAATTAGTAAAGAATTTACCATTGTGATAGCGTGAGAATTAGCGGTGATAGGTTAAATGTATGGCTCATGTGAGTGTATATCTGTAATACTTTCATGCATTTTCTACATAAAACAGGTTTAGCTCCATTTTACTTTGACATTTTAGTCATTTAGCAGACTCTCTTATCCAGAGCGACTTACAGTAGTGAGTGTATACATTTTCATACTCCAGTGAATCTCTCCAGGATTTCGCATTGATTTTTTTGATATTTGCGGATAAAAATGCTAGATTTTGCAGCAACAATTATGACATTTTGCATAGCAATATGCAATTGTTTTGTCCAATTAGTTGCAAAAATGCGCTGACAAGGGAAAAAACTGTGTTGACGTGTGGCTTGATTGAACCATATTATGCAGTAAATGTGCGGTGATTGGTTGAAATTGCGAGCCCTCTTTTTGTACTGTGGTAATGGGGAAGTTCTATGCCATAATATTGTGATGATGTGACTATTTTATGCAGAAATAGTTTGGCGATTGGTCAAATTTGTAAGCCCTCGCATAATATGCAGGGAATTGTTGATTTTGCAACCAAAACAATGCCATCGCAGAGTCCTGGAGTAACCTCCCTGCGTGTAGGTTAAGATTGGGTTGTAAACAGAGTATCAGAGCCAGACGTTCCTACCTGTCAGCCAGTAATTGTTCTGTATGGTGACATGAGCAGAGTGGCCTGACTTCTCCCACTTATTACAGATGTCCGACTTAGATATGTTGAGCATCCTGCTATGATGTCCATCACCAAGCCGGAACACTCCGATGCCAACCCTCAGTGCCAGACTGGCAGCCGGCCGGTGGCTGAGCCCGAGACCCCTGCTGTTCACAATAACAGTGGAGGCTGGCTCAGCTGGGTTTTTGGGAGTGGAAGAGCTAATAAGAAGGAGGTTCATCTACCTGAGGACAAAGACAGATCTGTAAGGAACTGGTTCTTAACACTATATTCTATGTAGAGACAATTGAGTGGATTTTGTTTTATTTTTTTTGTGGCTTGCTTCACATTGCTAACATCTTCTTCCTCAGATTGTCTGGGATCCAACTCTGCACAGATGGGTTAACAAAACTGAGCCCAAGGCTGAGGTACATACTTAAATTCAATGAAATTAAAAACAGTGAACAACCATTGTATTTCAACTGTGATAATATTACTAACAATTTGGAAAATGTGTTGATGTGTTTTACAGAACCAGTGTGTACCACCACCTCCACCGATGGGGACATATGGATATCAGGGGAACACTGGCAGTGTCCCCAAAGGAGTGAATTCTTACTCTATGAAAGCAGGTGAATATTGCTTTAGAATACATGTGGTTTAACCAAGACTGTGTTTGCCAATCATAGATGTCCCTGGTGATCTCCTGCTAACACCTTCCAAAACTACCAGCAGGTCTAGGGGGCAGCAGATACCCTACAATGAATTACAATGATTGGACTAACTCAAAGCCTCCAAGCCATGGGCCTGTACTGCTTCCTAGACAGCTCTCTGGCTTGCTCCCTCCTTCACACTTTGACCTCATGGCACCAATGGTTGTGGCACCTGACACTCTACCCTACTGAGGTATGACTCTGAAAAATCCTTCCAAATTTGATCCATTCATCATTAACTGAGGTTTTACTTTAACATAGCAAATGGCTGAAGTAGCAAGAATGTTAACTATTTTTTATTTTTGACCAACAGGCCATTTGCCCAGAGTGGATTTGCCATACATAGATTTTTTCAGCATTAAAAATATATTAAAAGATGATCTTTTAATTAAATCTCTCCTTTGTGTCCTCATGTTCACATTAATTTGATGTGTTCTATCATCGTTTACAATGCTTATTGCTTCTGCATTGCTTTACTTTACTGACAAGTATATATTATACACATATTTTATTTTAGACATTACAAAAAAATATGTTTGTGCATTTTGGATTTCCTGCATTTACTTACTGTACAGACAAGTATATTTTATACACATATTTAAGATATTTATTTTTTTACATGTTTTTTTAATGTATTCCATAGACAGAACAAAATATATTTAGGTGCATTTTGAATTCCTAAATGTCAATATTTTTATTTTCTATGTCATGTGTTTATTCCCATTTATGTACATCCTGTTTACACCTCACACACATGGTCAATGGCTTAAATAAGAAGACAACAGTAACATGTCAGATGTAGTTTAAATGTATTCATTGTTGAGTTTGCACCCCAATATGACACTTTAAATATTTCACAGAAGACTGAAATGTAACAAAACACCTATTGTGTTTATTGAGATGTACACTGAGATGCTCAGTTGGTCAATATTCCCCTCCAGTGATTCCCCAACATCTTGTCAACATGGGCCTCAATGATCTCAAATATATTGTCCATGTAAAAAACATGTCTGATTATAATTAATAATGTCCGACAATACCTTTTAATTCTATGCGCTATACATTTTTCTAGCATTTTTGCATCACAACACTGAAGTGTAAGGGGCCTCCAGTTTTTTTATAGACTGGATCTTTATATTTACCACTTTGAATCCTGTTTCAGTAATAATGAAGGAGTGGTTAAAACATGCTAATAACGGTCCTCTGAGTATATCAAAAAAGGTTTATCAGAGTTATTGACCTCACAAGAAGTCAGATTCGAGTAACTTACATTGTGGTGCTGAAACTTGAAGCAGCAGCCACGGCACAATCAATCGGAAATGGACAGCTCATGGTGCTGAAAGTATGTAAATTTGAGTAAACATTATTCATTTTAAACGTCTTCATTTTAATTAGGAATATGTGTTGCAGCCTATTTCTTCCTATTTAAGAAATAAGAGGTAGGTCTACCTGTTTGACAGATGAAAAGAGGCTATAGGCTGCTATATCCATAGATATGTTAGTCAATTCCTCCACCCGCCATGCACTCTTTAAATAGCCCACCTCTGTATCTGTTAAGACTTACAGCTATTATGAATGAGAGGGTATGCCATAGGCCTACCTTTTCTTAAAGAAAAGGGCAAAAAGTACACTGTTAGTTTAAGATTTTGAAGAAAATGAAACGGATGTGATTATATACAGTTATCTATAACAGCGCTTTGGTCCGCGATACTTAATGCTAGAAACAAGCTGTAAAATAGGAATACCCGGGAAAGTATTGATGATGCATATTGGGATTGTTGTTTAATTTGGAAATAATCTAATTCTGTCACTATCAATTGATTAAGCTATTCACGTTCTGAACAATAAAATAAATTTAAACCCAGACAGCTTTTTGGAAAACACTTTTGACCTCTCGTTGGGTTAAGCCAAGGAAGAAGATTAGCCAGCAGTTGAAGCTTACATTTTTCTGCGTCAGTAGGCCTACTCGGTCTGGGGTGGAAAAGTAGGCCTAATTTGAAAGTACCATGCTCAGATCCCTATTGACGTCTCAGAGTTAATTATTTGCAAACGGGTTCAGTTTCGTTGCAAATAATACACACTTTTGACATTGTAGAAATATAATAATATGAACACATAGGACTATCTGTCTATACTGTAATTTCAGTCATTTGTGATTTATTAAAAAAGTTTCTACTAATACTGTATGGTAACTCTATTGAAGTCCACTCTTGTACAGCACACTAAAGGTGAATCTCTTTCTCTACAATTTAGGAGATTTTAAGATATTTTGTTGTTTGTGATGGTACTCTAGGTGCGAGGGTCATCCTGTGCCACCAGTCAATTGATGGTGGATGACCTTCTGACCCCGTGCTCGCCAGGTGACCCGGCTGCCATAGAATTGACCTGGATGGATGTGCCTAGCGACAAGCTGCTGTAGCCCATCTGCATGGTAAGAAACACACATTCACAGCACAGACATACTCACATTCACTGTTCACAAACATTACTGGAACATGCTGTTTCAACATACACATCCAGGCATTGCAAACTGACTCTCACATTTGTGTAATTGCTGAACCATGCTCATGATTTTGTTTGTCTTCTGTGTGTGTCCCTCTGCCCTCCAGTCCGACATGCTGCCCTCACTATATACCACGCAACCCACAGTCAACATGGAGGTCTTGTTCAAGGTCAGGAAGTTCACAGAGGACTTAGAACAGGAGGGTTGAGAGCTCCTGGTTGGCAGGGGCTTTAATACTTCTTACTCAGTCTCTCCTATCAAGACCCAACTCCAGTCAAAGAGTAGCTACAGTATTACAACACTACGAACCTGCATTGGCAAGAATGATGGAGCATTTTAATTTACACACAATTGTGCAATGGTAAAAAAAAAAAAATGGCATATCCCAACTCCCCCTGAGACACCCACAAGTGCCTTGCTCAAGGGCACAGCGACATCATTATTTATTTTCCCACTTTGTCGGCTACGGAATTTTAGCCAGCAACCTTTCGGTAACTGGCCCAATGATCTAACCTTGAGGCTACGTGCCGCCCCTTAGAATGTAGGGTGACTCCCCTAGTGGGTCCTGAACCCAGGTCAGCAGCACTACATTGCTGTGTGTCTGTATAGTTCAGGGTATATTGGTTTAGTAATGTTGTAACTTTAATGTGTTACAGAGTTAATGTTTAAGTTAATTCATTGAGCTGTATCTAAAGATATTTCTTTACAGTTATTTACATATGTAATTGTATTGGTTAGTATTGAATTACGCTTTTGACTGCAAGTTCCAGAATGCCTTGCGACAGGAAGTAGAGTTAACGCGCTAGTTAAGTGCAATTAACAGGTGATTTTTAGCTCCTTTGCGCTAGCATCTTACTGACATTGCTCTGTAGAATCTAAAGTTGTTAAATGTAACGTGATCAAGAATTATTACTAAAAGAAGCTTTCATATCAAACCCGACGTCCCGAGTCATTACTTTGAAGATAGTTATTCTATATATTTTGGTGCCGAAACCCGGGAACTGAGCTGCGACGAAGAAGCGGCTGAAATGGCTGAGGAGGAACGTCGGCATGAAACCGAAAGAATGAGACGAAAGCGGGGTACCATTCGAGGTGCCACAACACGGATTTTGAATCAGATTGACGTGGAAATATCCCAGTCGAATCCGGATACCGATCACTTGAGTACATTGTTGGAATTGCTGTTAGCTAAGGAGAACAGTTTGTTTGAACTTGATCGTGGAATTGAACAGTTAACGCCATTGGACGGATTGGAGGCAGAGATTGCATGCACTGAGGATTACAAAGAGCGCGTGATCATGCTGAAGAGCCGTGCACAACGAGTGATAAAGAAAAACCAGGATCTCAATCCACTACCAGCACGGGTGAGTGACGCTAACTCCAACAGATCACAGAGACAATCAGTAAGGCTACCAAAGTTGATTATTGAGAAATTCTATGGAGATGTCAGTATGTGGCAGGAGTTTTGGAGTCAGTATGAGACTGCTATTCACAACAATGATTCACTGTGTAATAAAGAGAAGTTTACCTATCTGAAAACATATCTCACTGGACCAGCTGCAAAGGCAGTAGCAGGACTGATGTTAACAGACAGTAACTATGATGATGCAATCGCTCTACTCAAGAGCAGATTTGGAAGGAAAGATCTTGTGATTAGTGCTCATATGTCAAAGCTGCTGAATCTCACCCCTGTGAAGAAATCCTCTGATCTAAATGCATTGAGGCAGCTATATGATGAATGTGAAATTCAGATTAGGAGCCTGGAATCACTGGGTGTAGTGTCAGAAACCTATGGAAGCCTACTATGCCCAATCTTACTGCAGATGATTCCAGAGGACATAGCTCTTGACTATAGTCGTCAGAGGGGAGTAGATGATGAATGGAAAGTGTCTGAGATTGTCAGTTTCCTACAGAAGGAGGTTCAGAGCAGGGAGAGAGCGCTACAAATGACAAGATCATGCAACCAACAGAAAGAGAGCAAACCATGGAACAAGTCATGCTTCTCCAATGAAATGAAAACAAAAAGACCCAACATGCCCTCTGCTGCAGCACTGCATACAGCCAGCCAGAAGGAACAAAACTGTCTATTCTGTGACAGTGCAGACCACAAATCAGAAAACTGCCCTGACCACAATATTGCTACACGCAAAGAGAAACTAAAGAAAATGGGAAGATGCTTTGTATGTTTAGGACAGAGACACATAGCAAAATTCTGTAAAGTCAAAGATGTGTCATGTGCAACATGTGGAAGCAGACATCACATTGCTGTGTGTACCGGTAAGAGGAGTGAGGTGCAACCCCCTACTGTTTCTGTAGATGCTGTTGTTTCCTCAGTTATTCCCCATTCAGTGAAGATGAAACCAGATGGACAGAACACTGTGTTGCTACAAACGGCAAAGGCATGGGTAGAAGGCCCATCGGGCAGGAAGATAGCTCGTTGCTTACTAGATGGAGGCAGTCAGAGAAGCTTCATACATGAAAACCTTGTGAAGGGCTTGAAGCTACCAGTAATCAGACAAGAGGCACTCACTCTTCACACGTTTGGCTCCTCTGCCCCAGCAACGTCCCAACGCAACACAGTGAAAGTCATCTTGGAGAATATCTGGGACAAACAGCAGAGAATAGAGATAGAGGCAATTGAAACCCCACAAGTGTGCACAGCTGTGATGAAGGTTCCTGGTGAACAGATTCGACATGAGCTCAATAGAAAGGGACTGCAGCTTGCAGACTTTTCAGGAGATGACAATGATACTGAACTCTCTGTCCTGATAGGAGCAGACTACTACTGGCAGATAGTATCAGGCAGAGTGGAGCGACTGACGGAGACGCTGGTTGCTTTAGAGAGCACCTTTGGATGGTCGGTGCAGGGACCCGTGTTCATGTCAAGTGTCGCCGAGGCAACTTGCATGTTCATCCCACTTGATGAAGACACACTAGTCTCCAAACAACTGCATACATTCTGGGAGCTTGAGTCTCTGGGTATTATAAGCGAGAAAACACAGAACACAGAGGAAACCGAGGCTCTACAGAGGTTCGAGGAAACAACCACCTTCAAAGATGGTCGATACCACGTGGAGTTGCCATGGAAACGAGAAATGCCAGAACTCAAAGACAACTATAGAATCGCCAAGAAACGGTTTGAAGGTCTGAAGAAAAGACTGAAGAAGGATGTGACGTTGTACAGCAGATACAATGAAGTGGTAGAGGACTACTTACAACAGGATATGGCAGAGGACGTGCCCAAGGACAACGCATCAAGTGCAGACAATGTAAAATACTACTTACCTCACCATGCAGTACTTCGAGAAGACAAGGTGACAACAAAACTGAGAGTGGTGTTTGATGCCTCGTCCCATGAAGATGGCTGTCCATCCCTCAATGACTGTCTACTCACAGGACCGAACCTGAATCCGAATCTGCTCAGCGTTCTGATAAAGTTCAGACTACATGAGATCGCATTCATGGCAGACATCAAGAAAGCTTTCCTGCAGATATCCCTAGCAGAGAGAGACAGAGACGCCGTGAGATTTCTATGGCTCACAGGCCCACCAAGGGGAGAAAAGGAAGAGGAGCTGCGTGTGCTGAGGATGAAAAGAGTGGTATTTGGAGCTTCCCCAAGTCCATTTTTGCTGGCAGCTACAATCAGGAAGCACCTGAAACAATATGAAACAGAACAACCAGAAGTTGTAGAGATACTGAGAGAGTCACTCTATGTAGATGATTTCATTGCAAGTTCACGCAATGTTGAAGAGGCTTACCTTGTGACAACAACTGCAAAGCGAATGTTGTCGATTGCAGGCATGGACCTCTGCAAGTGGATGACCAATTCTCCTGAATTAAAAACAAAATGTGAGGAGAGTACGACAACTGACCACCCGTTGACGCTAGAAACACAAGGATTAGTGCTGAAGGTTTAGTATGGAGACCGGAAACAGATGACTTTGTGTTTGACCTCAGGCCGCTACTGAGCATTCTAAAGGAAAACACAAAGAGAAGTGTTCTACAGTCGTCTGCACGTATCTTCGACCCTCTTGGTTTCTTAACTCCCTTCACCATCAGGATCAAGTGCATGTTCCAGGAAATGTGGGAGAGGGGACTCAGCTGGGACGAAGAATTACCACCTGATCTGAAACGAGAATGGCAACAGTGGTGTTCAGAACTACCCCAGTTACACCAGCTCACCATACCAAGGTGGTCCAGAACAGACATGCGGCCACAGAATAGCCACACTCTGAAACTACACGTGTTCTGTGATGCAAGTGAAAGGGCTTACAGTGCAGTAGCTTACTTGCAAGGTGAGTCACAAGACAGGGAAACAACAAGTCTAGTCGCATCCAAGTCCAGGGTAGCCCCACTCAAGAAAATGACGCTGCCACGCCTGGAGCTCATGGGAGCTGTGATTGGAGCGAGACTCGCAAACAACTTGATGACCACACTGAAATTGGAAGAAAAACAGATCCAAATGTGGACAGACTCGATGATCGTGCTGCATTGGATTTGCAGCTCAGCTCAGAAATGGAAACAGTTTGTTGCGAACAGAGTGACGGAGATCCAGTCCTTGACCAATCCAGAGTCATGGTCACATATTGAAGGGAAAACTAATCCAGCTGACCTCCCTACAAGAGGACAAACTGTTCGAAACTCGACACAGAGCGAGCTATGGTGGAATGGACCCAGAATTCTGATATCACCCAATCAGTCCGAAGAGACTGATGATAACAAGGTTCTGGAAGAGGTGAATATAGAACTCAAGTCCAGCTGCCAGGTTACTGTACAACTCGCAGCAAACTGCACAGACATTACTGAACCTGTGTTGGAGCTTGAAAGGTACAGCAAACTGAAAAGAGTGTTCAGAGTCACCGCCTGGATAAAGAGATTCATAGCCAATGCTCGTACAACCATAAAGATACAAGGTGAACTGACTGCTGACGAACTGTTCGATGCAGAAAAGTACTGGATTAAGGTAACACAACAACAGAGTTTTGGACAGGAGATCAAACTACTGAAGGCAGGAAAAAGCCTAAACAATGAATGTAAAATCAGAGAACTGAAACCGTTCCTGGACGAACACGAACTACTCAGTGTAGGAGGAAGACTGCAACAGTCCAGCTTCACATTCAGAGAGCAGCACCCATGGGTTCTGCCCAACAAGTACAGATACTCAGACAATGCAAAAACGTTCAAGAGAGCTGATCAGGACTTGAAAGAGCTGTGGAAGGCAATCGAAGAGCCCCAACTTTTGGCTTTCTTCTCAGAAAGGGGCATCACCTGGAGGTTCATCGCCGAGCGAGCAGCCTGGTGGGGCGGATTCTGGGAAAGACTTGTCAGGTCAGTGAAAACATGTCTGCGAAAGGTTCTTGGGAGAGCTTCACTCAACTTTGAAGAGATGTGCACAGTCCTGACAGAGGTTGAAGCAATTCTAAATTCTAGGCCTCTGACCTTCGTGCACAATGATGTGGATGAACCACAACCGCTAGTCCCCAGCACACTTCCTGGTGGGTAAACGACTAACCTCTGGGCCTCCATAGCCATTTCCTGCTGACACTCAGCTCCCAACGCTAAACAAGGAGGACATGACACGCAGATGGAAGTACAGGCAGAGACTTGTGACCAGCTTCTGGAACAGTTGGCGAAGAGACTACTTGCTGGATCTAAAGTCAGCACACCGCTGTGATACACCACAGCCCACCCCACTGAAAGCGGGTGACGTTGTACTCATAGGAGAAGATAACACACCCAGACAAACCTGGAAACTAGGAAAGATTGAGGAACTGTTTCCAGGCTGAGATGGCCTAGTTAGATCATGTTCAGTTCGTACTGTTTCAGGGACTTTGTTGAGGAGACCTATTCAGTTGATATACTGCCTAGAGATCTAGATGAACACAGTTGTTCATCGGGGGGGGAGGATGTTGTAACTTTAATGTGTTACAGAGTTAATGTTTAAGTTAATTCATTGAGCTGTATCTAAAGATATTTCTTTACAGTTATTTACATATGTAATTGTATTGGTTAGTATTGAATTACGCTTTTGACTGCAAGTTCCAGAATGCCTTGCGACAGGAAGTAGAGTTAACGCGCTAGTTAAGTGCAATTAACAGGTGATTTTTAGCTCCTTTGCGCTAGCATCTTACTGACATTGCTCTGTAGAATCTAAAGTTGTTAAATGTAACGTGATCAAGAATTATTACTAAAAGAAGCTTTCATATCAAACCCGACGTCCCGAGTCATTACTTTGAAGATAGTTATTCTATAAGTAATACTCATTCCAGTTCTGGTCCCAGAGGGGATCTCAATACTGTTACATGTAGACATGATCACCAAGCTACCCTTATTTAATAAAACCTGAATTCAAAAAGAACAAGATGTGCTTGTCATTATTTTAACTTGTATTATAGTATACCCACATTTCTGTCCACAACTTTTGAATCAGGTACCATTTAAATGTAAGGTGCTTAATACAGGTCCATGGTGTTGATATCACAAGTTTACTGGAGAACTGAGACTAAGTAGAGACTCTGGACAGGGTGGATAAGGTTTAATAAAAAGCAGTTTATTCAGAGGTAAAGATATCTGAAATAGCGTGCACGGACTCGTTCATCAAGCTCGAATGGAACTATCAGAAAGAAGCCCCGAAACATTGTGTGCAGACATTATATTTGATAAATGAAGTAGGTTGAGTCTGGTAGATCTGGTCTTCTGGTTGGTTCTGATGAGTTGGGCGAGGTCCCCTTCAGGCTAGTATCATTGTCCCATTGGCTCTGAGTAGAGTTCTTTGTCTTCAGAAATGTTCAGCTAAAACAGGAGATTAGGTGTGTGCGTAGATGTTCCTGTCATATCTGTGTTTATGAAAGGTTTGCGTCAGCCCTCTGTCCTTGGGTGTGTGTGTGTGTCTCAGTATCTCGTGAAATGCAGACCCAAGCACCCTTTTGATCAAGGCCTTTCCTGTTTTATCAGTGTTTATGAAAGGTTTGTGCCAGCCCTCTGTCCTTGGGTGTGTGTGGGTCTCAGTATCTCATGAAATGCAGAACATATTGTGTCATGAAATATGTGCTTATGAGTTTGTGAAAAACCCTGTTTTGAAAGAAGTTAGTTATAACAACGTAATAGCAATATGCTTGTGTTATTTTAAATGGTATTTATTACAAATCCCCCTCTTCACGTCTCACCAGAGACGTGACAAAAGCTAGGACAAAAGCTACAAATGGCAAAAATAGAGTAAACTTTATCAGAAGATAAAGTTTTGATTCCCCCTCTTCACGTCTCACAAGAGACGTGACAAAAGCTATAAATGGCAGAATAGGGTAAACTTTATCAGAAGATAAAGTTTTAATTCCCCCTCTTCACGTCTCACCAGAGACGTGACAAAAGCTATAACAAAAGCTATAAATGGCAAAAATAGAGTAAACTTTATCAGAAGATAAAGTTTTGATTCCCCCTCTTCACGTCTCACCAGAGACGTGACAAAAGCTATAAATGGCAGAATAGGGCAAACTTTATCAGAAGATAAAGTTTTAATTCCCCCTCTTCACGTCTCACTAGAGACGTGACAAAAGCTATAACAAAAGCTATAAATGTCAAAAATAGAGTAAACTTTATCAGAAGATAAAGTTTTGATTCCCCCTCTTCACGTCTCACCAGAGACGTGACAAAAGCTATAAATGGCAGAATAGGGCAAACTTTATCAGAAGATAAAGTTTTAATTCCCCCTCTTCACGTCTCACCAGAGACGTGACAATAGTAAAGCAAAATCTGGTTCGTCTGCCGCAAGCAAAGAAAAAATAAGGATATAATGAAAACAATAAGCCCCCTCAAGTATGGGTAAATGAGCAAGGACAAAAAGGAGACCACACCAAGTGCTACACCTGGAGTGGCCAATCACACATTAGTAACCAAAAACGCGAGAACATGTTAAACCCTCAGGTCCATCCCTCTATACAACCTGTACCAGGTGGGCTGTCTCCACCCGGGAACTTCAAACCTTCACAACAGGGAGGACAAACATCACTTTTTATTCATTCGACAACATCAACTACAGCAAACCAAGGGTCCTCCTCTGTCAGGCACACTCTCCTGCGAAAGCTTGATTCCGTATCAGCCTCTCCTACTGGAGCATCAAGCAGCGGCATCATACCAGAGGCCCTTGCCACATCTGTAACAGACTTCTTCAAACAAGGTATGATACAGGCAGCACAGCACAGTAATCATCATTGCAGTGTACTTACCAAACCAACCACCCAGCCAAGGGAACAGTCCACTCTCCTCCACACCTGCAAGACCCTTCATCTCCACTGATAACCTTGCCAACCTACTCAGAGCTTTTGAAATGCTCCCATCCGGACTAGTATTGTTAGGGACAAACGTGCAACACTGTTCTCCAAACATTTTACATACACCTCCCTGGTTGGCCAGAATCATGTCCAGTGCTAGTCTATTTTGTCTACTGGTTTGTGAGGTAGCATCCAATTGTTCAGCCATTCCCGTAAGTGCTGTGTGGGTGTATTTAACAATTGATCCAGACATTTTGTTTAGCATCAACAATAGCTGGGCCAATGATGGGCATCAGATGCCACAGGCCATCTTTCCTGTTTAATGTCTGGAATTCGTGTGGGACCCCTATTGGGACCCCCAACAGGTTGGTGTGAATGTTATCTGTACCCTCGGACCAAGGAGCGTCACGTTTCTGCCGTCTCCTGGGTTGGTCTCAAGCCTCTGTGTCATGTGCAGCTCCCAGAAGTTGGTTAGCTGTAACCTCAATAATAGGCAATGGTGTTATCAGACTGGCCAAAGCACATGTGCCCTGACAATCTCCTTTCAAAATGGGGTCAACCGCCTGGCAGGTCCACACATCCACCATACATCAGCAACACCTCTAGTTAATAGTGACATTAGTGATGCAGGCAGTAGTAGGGAACCTCCCATAGTCTATACCTCTACCTATACCAGTGTTACAGCTGTAATTTCCCCATATGCCTTAACCCCCCATGGTGTCTTCTGGGGAGGGACTTCTGGGAACACAAGACTCAGAGTTTTCCACAGGGTTAAATTTGGCTTATTATAATAGAAACTTTCCAATATGCACATCCAACCTTCCCACTGCTTAGGGCAAATGGGTGAGCAGCCAGAATAGGTCTGGCATGTCCACATACGACACAGTCCTTTCTATTAAGTGTTTTGTAGGCCAACCACATATTCTCCCTTCCCTCATAACCAGTTTCAGTCCCCAATTGGTCACTATCTGAGATGTCTTTTACATTTATTACCTGTACCAGATTGGAGAGCTTAGGTGATGGCGTGGGACTTGGTCTTGGAGTGGTGGAGGAGGCCGGCTGAACCCTGGTCCGTTGGAACTGGTGGTGGTTCTGGCAGTACTGTGATGGTAACATCCCCATCGTATCCTAAACAGACAGCTCAGGACTACAAGTAGTCCTGTAAAGCCCCACCCTCTCCCAGAGAGCACATCATCAGCCAGAGATCAAGCAACACTTTCACTTCTATGAACGTACACAGTGATGAAAGGTCGGGGGCAGGGAATTTTCATTAAGGAGTTGACCCCCGAACTCTATTAGCAACGGTTCTTCTCCTTAACTCTGTGATCATTCGGCAGTGTCAGTGTGTCTCACCCTCCAAGTGCGATATGCCCCCAGGTCGGGTGAATCACCTTCTCCTTTAATTCACCTGTAATGCATAAAATCTTGGACATACAGGTTTGGTTAACAAACAGTTTCTCATTTGTTCTATCTGATTATATATTTAACTTCTATGCCTATTTGTTAGCTAGAATTTTTTTTTTTTTAATTTTAATTTTAATTTTAATTTTAAATTAGTTTATTATCCAATAGGCCCCATCCTATCCTAGACCACAATGTACCTATTTATCCAATAGGCCCCATCCTATCCTAGACCACAATGTACCCCTCCCCCGTTTGATACCTGGCTCTGGCCAGGTATCAACCTTACCTACTCTAAATAATGACTTAGTATATTATAACGTCCCTTTCATTTTCCACATGTCCAATTGTCCCTTGAGTTTGGGTGTCCATTCATATCTATCCTTTACCAATTATCTGTCAAGTGACTTATCTACTTTAAAATGTATCTGTGCTGCTTATATGTGTTAACCCCCTTCTGTCCTCTCTTATTTCACAGCCTACCTTGCTCATTTCACGGTACCCCCTCCCCAATCTGCTCTCAAACCTTCAAAGTCTCAACAGTGCGGGGTAGACCCATCTGTCTGCCTTTTTCTAATAATAGTCAATAACAACTATGTGTTCCTTTGCAATATTAACTAAGTGTCTCACTGTTTTGACTTTATCTGAAATCATGGATTTAAAAATAACAACATGTCTTATAGTGTCAATCTCTAAAGTCCTTACATAACCTAATAAACCTATAAATCTTCTAATGGCCAAAACAAATGCTAACCTTATGGTCAAGAGTTATAAACTCTATTATAATCAATTTACCTCAAAACTAGTATCCCAAATGACACAAATTCATTATTCTCACTACATCCCCCCGTGAGTGATCAAGTCACAGGAAAATGCAATGAAAATAGGTCAAAAGGTTACACCTACATTCGTGTTCCATACCATATCTAGACATACCAAAAGAACCCTTTATCTTAACAAAGTCCCTTGCCTAAATAAAATTCAGAAAGTAAAACTCCTATTCCAATATGAGTGTATTCTTTTAAGATATCTTGTCTCTGGGAACACGGAAAACCCCTTAACCCAAACGTTTACCACAAAAACAAAACCTAATAATTATGATAATACCCTTAAATCATTCGTTTTAAATTTCCCCGATGTTTCATGTAACACAACTGTGATAAACGTGTACTGTCCCTTTAAAAACTCCCTGCCAGCCATACCAGGTTGCGAGTCGTTCATTGTTCCCCATAATGAAAACAGATCACGTTTAGAATACGTTTACTTATTGTTGGAATTCTCTGGTGTTACCTAAACAAAAACCAATAACTTTCAGCAACTTTTGAAAAGTATCTCAAAGCTATAATGTACACATTTTCCCTCTAAATGACACAACCAATTTTCTCTAGCATAATTTAATACGGCCACACCCGGTGGGGAAAGTACAAATTGTATCCCGTTCCTCCTATAATACCCAATGCTAAATTCAAAGTTGTGGTTAAATATATGGATTTGCCAATCATTATCAAATGTTAAATATACAGGTTTAGTACTTTTATCAAATAGATTAGTATAGTTCAAATAAAGATATGCGTTTACTAGCGCTCAACCTGTGTTCAGAACGCAACAACTAGCCAATATAATACCAAAAATGACTGTCTTATTCATGCCTCTAGGCAAAACATCTAGTTACTCCAACTGAGTTTAGCAGCAAAACTATCGTATAAGTAAAATCAACTTCTCAACTTTCTCCATTCCAAAGTGTAAACTTACCATATACTTCGCTAAATTTATATCGGATGTCAGCCAATCCATAACAATAATATCATTAGTCTGTAAATTTAACCTAAATAAGTTATTAAATGTATTCTCTCTACTCCGAATTGGTTTTAAGTTTTTCTCTGTCACCAGCATTCAAACAGGCTCCCCGTTTGCTGGGAGACCGTTGAGTGCTGCAATACTGCCATCTTCTGTCCATTCTCTGTACAGCTCTCCACCCCCAGACTATTCTAAGAGTTATGAGTGTGTGGAGGAATATCACAAATACGGGGCCAGATATCCCTAGCCTTGCCCAGGGAGGGAGAAATGTCCCTCTAACTGGGTGAGGTTCCTTTTTCAGGGGAGGCGGAGTTTGATGCCGCATCACCTGAGTCAGGAGTATCTTCATTTGGAATCGAATTTAGGCCGCTCAAATCAGCTCTGACTTCTGTCAGTGTTCTGGAAGGAATTGGAGCTGGAGTGCAATGTGTGAGGTGGTGCCAAGGTGCGCCCGATTTACCTTTGACCTGGACTGAGTGTGAAGTAACCTCCTTCACTTCGTACGGTCCAGTCCACCTGGGTTCTAGCCACTTTCTCTTGTGGACTTTCACCCTCACCCAGTCACCAACCTTTACCTTCAGCGGTGCCGGATCTCCTGTCAGCTCCCCCTCTCGGACCTTGTGAATCTGTTTGGAGAGAGCTGCAGAAAGTTCCGTCAGTTTTTTCACATATTTACATCAAGAGCGGGCATATGACCTCCCTCTCTTGGTGGACCAGGTATGACTCTTCCAGTCATTATCTCATGAGGAGAGAGATGGGTGCCTGCCCCTGGAGAGGCTCTCATGGCCATCAACGCCAGAGGCAGGGCTTCAACCCATGTCAACTTCGAACCTGCACATACCTTGGCTATCTTAGCCTTCAAAGTTTGATTGGCGCGTTACACGAGACCCTGAGATCGGATTTGTCGTGGGATACCATACCTAGGTATGAGTTCTGTTCGCAGCCACTTAATGACTGACCTAGCATCCTCCCCCGCCGTTGGTACTGCCCCAACCCATGATTCTTTGGTCTAAAAATTCATTTATCTTAAGTTTTGGGACGGTGGTGGTGGCCATTTTATCAGTTAGGTTATATCTGGGGTTTTACTATCTTGGTGCACTTAGCCCGTCACTGGCCGAGACCAGCAATGTATTCTCGGCGCTGACACCGACTTATCTCTGGTGCCCCACACTCGTACACAAAGAATTATTTAGCAGTTATTACTGTTAATCAGTTTTTCGAGTTATTATATATCCTCCCAAAAGGTATCAGAATCGCCCTTTTGGAACAATATACTAACAAATTCAAGCGCTCCTAAAATAATTATCAATTCAATTTTAGGAATTATTTTGCAAAAGTTATTATCGTTTTTCAGTTTTTCGAGTTGTTATATATTTTCCCAAAAGGTATCAGAATCGCCCTTCTGGAACAATATATTAACAAACTCAAGCGCTTCTAAAATAATTATCAATTCAATTTTAGGAATTATTGAAATACCAACATCACAATAGAGGAAAAATACAAGTCAGTTTTCAGCTCGGCGGCTGTACCAGGGGCCAAAAGAAGACTCAGCTGTCCTCCCAAAAGTTATCAACTAGTGAGTCTCGTGAAAAGGCCAATCTTACACAACATTCAAATTAACATTTCCACATTTGTATTTTATTACATAACAACATTAATACATGATCTCAGTTTAAGTTCTTCACAGTGCATCTAGTTAAGTGCCAAGTCAACCATTGCCCGACTATCTGAACTTGTATTTTTATTTTATTTTGTTGATTCCCCCTAGGTAACTTCCAAGTGTTTTAACCAATCAAATGTTGTTAAGTCTGGGGAACCTTTTCTAGACTTGGATTCTCACGGAATTCTCACTCAACCCGACTATCTGAATCTTTTTATCAAGTCAGTTACAATTATAACACAATTACTTGGATTCTCACGGCTTCTACCCGACTATGTGAATCTTTTTACAACACACATTTACTTAGATTTCACGGCTTCTACCCGACTGTGAATCTGAGTCTCACGGCTTCTACCCGACTATGTGACTCTCTATAAGTTATTTGGATTCTCACGGCTTCTACCCGACTATGTGAATCTCTTTTTAATTACTTTAGAGTCTCACGGCTTCTACCCGACTATGTGACTCTGAGTCTCACGGCTTCTACCCGACTATGTGACTCTCTATATCTCAGATATCTTTACATGTTTACTTTTACATTTACAATAGACATTTATCATAAATTTAACAGTAACCCATACTCAACCTCAGTACTTCTGATCTTTAATTTGGATTTTCCTAATATACAATATGCAGATTTTTGATTTAACAGGTTCTGCTTACCTTTGTTTTGTAGGCCTTATAGATCAGTTTCCTGAGGCGAGCTGGATTCCCGGCTGCTCCTTCGGACAGGTCACCCTTCCTTTCTGATCCGTCTCTCACTTGTCTCTTTTCTCTATCAACTTTTTATGGACCGAATTCAGAGAAGAAAACCATCCTCTGCTACCAAATTTGTTGATATCACAAGTTTACTGGAGAACTGAGACTAAGTAGAGACTCTGGACAGGGTGGATAAGGTTTAATAAAAAGCAGTTTATTCAGAGGTAAAGATATCTGAAATAGCGTGCACGGACTCGTTCATCAAGCTCGAATGGAACTATCAGAAAGAAGCCCCGAAACATTGTGTGCAGACATTATATTTGATAAATGAAGTAGGTTGAGTCTGGTAGATCTGGTCTTCTGGTTGGTCCTGATGAGTTGGGCGAGGTCCCCTTCAGGCTAGTATCACTGTCCCATTGGCTCTGAGTAGAGTTCTTTGTCTTCAGAAATGTTCAGCTAAAACAGGAGATTAGGTGTGTGCGTAGATGTTCCTGTCATATCTGTGTGTCTCTGTAAAATGTTCAGCCTAAAGAGGAGATTTTGTGTGTGCGTAGATGTTCCTGTTTTATCAGTGTTTATGAAAGGTTTGCATCAGCCCTCTGTCCTTGGGTGTGTGTGTGTCTCAGTATCTCGTGAAATGCAGACCCAAGCACCCTTTTGATCAAGGCCTTTCCTGTTTTATCAGTGTTTATGAAAGGTTTGTGCCAGCCCTCTGTCCTTGGGTGTGTGTGGGTCTCAGTATCTCATGAAATGCAGAACATATTGTGTCATGAAATATGTGCTTATGAGTTTGTGAAAAACCCTGTTTTGAAAGAAGTTAGTTATAACAACGTAATAGCAATATGCTTGTGTTATTTTAAATGGTATTTATTACAATGGGAAATAAATAAATATAGTTTAAGTGAATTGGGAAGAGTAAGAATGAAAACTAAAGAAAGACTGTAAACGGTTGTTACCTGTGCTGACATGATAAAAAGTGGAGTAAACCGTACTTTTCGCGTTGTAGTTTATATGATAAGCTCATTGGAAGGGTAACAAATTTGGAGGCACCGCTGAGATGTATTTTCATGTGAGCACCGGCCCATATTCCTGGAACGGACAACGAGTGAGAGACATTGGGAGAGTAGCTAGCTAGCTAACGTTAGCATGCTAACCACCTAACGGAGTGTAGCTATCTTGCCATTGCCTGCATTGTCGTTGTTGCCACGTGAGTAGGACAATATGAGTCGAGAGAGGGAAACGTTGGATGAAATCGAACAGAGTTTATGGACTTTAACTGAGGACAATTTACGGCACCTGTGTGTAGTTGTGGAATAGGAGGTGTAGATGACTGAAGTAAAAGGAAAGAGACATCGCGCTTTGCGGCGCAAATTGATGGAAGATTACTGTGAGAAGGAAGATTTAATGGAATCAGAGGATGAGGGAGTGTCTTGCCTGCTTCAACTGAAAGACGAAATCAAAGGAATATCGGACTCTGAGGATACTGTGAAAGTCTGCCTTACAAATCCCAACCAGTCGGCGCCACGAGGCAAGTGGACAGCAATATGGAACGCCGTTTGAGTCTTTGCGTGTCAAAAAGATACACGTCAAATAACACTATTTGACACGTCAAATAAGCTTCTTTAGCAATCAGGACCTGAATATGACTCCAGGTCACACAATAATTTAACACGTTCATTAATTTTGTACGTAGTTATTGCACATTGATTACATTCTCACTCGTATTTCATATGCCACAAAGATTCACCGATACATATGCTATGAGTCAAAGATTTTGGCACTGATGATCACATTTGCTTAAAGGTCGTTTGGACTCCGCCCAGGTCTCAGGTACTGATGAAAGACTTTCACTCAACTTCTGTTCTTCCGAGGTAAAATTAGCTAGTTAGTTAACAATAGCAGCCCAATTTCTTGAAAATTGTAAATCTACCATCTCTGATTGCACACCAGACTGCTGCTCACGGACAGAAGAGATGGACTTCAACCATCAATAGCCAGGTAACGGTAACTTAATGTTAATGTTAGAGTACAATACAGTACAGTTCACCTAATAGGCAAGAACATAGTCGAGTGCAACAGAGTTATATTAATATTCTTATTCTATCCATTTCTGGTCCACAAACTTTGAGCTTTTAAGTCCCCCCAAAAATATACAGTGTGTTCACTAAACAGCGCATTGTCGCACCCAAAGCAGTTTCACCGTGATGATAAAGACACATAACTATTCACTGAAAATAAAAGAAAACAAATAATTTGCAACATAGGCTATTTGCCATTTTATTTTGTTAATATATAGGCTATTTAATATTAACGAAATAAAATGCGAAACATACATACACATTTAATAAAAAATCAAATGCATTGTATGCCTACTCACCAAAGACTGATTATTTGAACACAAAATCCTTCCTCCTTTCTTTCCTCAAGAAGACTTCAATGACTCTGTTGTACAGTCTATCTGTGCGTTTTAGTTCCACCAATAAGTCCTTTTCTATCGACATGGAGGCTAATGCTGAAAGCCGAGTCTGTCCAGTAGCATTTCTGGAATACGTTTTGATTCGCTTTAAGGCCGAGAATGACCGCTCGACAGACGCCGTGGACACAGGGATAGTCACTGTCACACATGCCAATGTGTAAAGTTGCCCCATGTCCTCATTCAGATTTTTCTGCTTAAGGAAATCAAGGAGATCAGAGGGACTTTTCCCTTCAAAATCAGTCATAGCATACATTAGTCAGTTCTGTTTTTAGCTTGGATAGGTCGAACAGTGTTCCGTGACTCTCTGTTAAGCTGGAGAAGGCTGTTTGCGGGAATTTTTTCCGGTAGGTCTGAAAGTGCTGGGGGTCCAGGTGGGAGAGAAACATTCATTTTTCGTGGTCTTGAAACCTGTTTCGTATCTGGCAAAGAATGTTGTCCAAAATATTGCTGTGGAGTTGTTGGTAGTATGTGCGAGGGTCTCCTTGTGCTGGGCCTCTGCGTGCGCTGGGTGAACTTGAGATGCACGCTGTGTCATCGTAGATTTGACTGAACCTGCGCCTCTCTCGCTCAATTGTGTCACAAAACTCGTTCACCCTTGTCAGGCAGAATTGTACATCCAAAGTTTGTTTCTGTAGAATTCCAAAAAGCACATCCGAATAATTAAAAATCCCATTGAATGTTTCAAGCAAAAAACAAAACTCAAAATCATCCAAACGTGCATTAAATCCATCAGCCATAAGCACAGTATCCCCGTCATGGTCATCATGATGTTCCAGTAATTGGTTAAACAGCTCCTTTAGGGCAACTCTCTTTTCAAAGACTGCATTGACCAATCTAGATGTATATTGCCACCTCGTTGGTGCAACCTTAGGAAGACGACGCTTGCAGATGTCATCCAGCAGTTGCGTGCGCTTAGGGGATTGTGAGAAAAATGCTGCAATGCCATTGAGGTTGGCAAAGAAGACCTTGTATTCTTTAAGCTTTGAGGCTCCTTGAGTCAGTACTAAATTTAGTCGATGTGCATAGCAGTGAATGAATAAGGCCATCGGTGCCCTCTCCTTAACTTTAGCCTGCACCCCATTGAGTCCAGATGCCATGACTGCTGCGCCATCAAAACACTGTGCCACAACTTTATCCAGACTACATTCATTTTCCTCCAAGAAACGGAAAATAAGAGCGGCAATGTCATCAGCTCGCTTGCCGCTTGTCACATCTTCAAATCGGATAAATCGCTCCTTGACTCCTGTGTCCGTCACATAACGCAGGACGAGTGAGAGCTGTGCTGCATTTCCCACATCTGTTGTCTCGTCCACCATAACAGCAACAAAGGGAGCTTTTTTCATCTCCATTTTGATCTCTTCTCCCATCACTTCAGCAATAGCATAAATTAGGTCATTTTGTATTTTGCCTGACGTCCCAATGAACACTTTGTTAGTGGACAGGTGGTATTGTAAATCTGTGTTGCTTTCAGAAAGAAAAGAAAGAAGCTCCACGTAGTTCCCTTTGTTTGTGGAGTCAGCACTTTCATCGTGTCCCCTAAAAGAAAGTTCCTGTTTTTTGGTGTCTCGTTGCTGCCTTGGTTAGACAACTCAAGTTTGCAAAGCCAGTGTGGCTCCAAACACCAAATCGATCACTTGCAAATAATAGGCATTCCCAGCAGTACAGTTTGCAGTGCTTCTCGGAGCCTGTGAGCCATTGATAGCGCTCGTAGTTGGAACTTTGAAAGTGGCGAACGAACCCCTTTCCCGCCTGTGACAGGCTTTGTAGCATCGGCGTCGGGCGACCTCTCCTTACAATGTCTAACTTTTCTTGAAAAGTTCGTCTTGAGAATGGCGTTATAATTATATCCTCGACCAAATCGATATCTTCTCCTCCTTCCGCCATTGTGGATTGAAAAAACAGTTTAGTAGTACGTGAATTAATTAGTTTATCAAATTCAGTTTCCTAGTTCTGAAGTTCTGCATAGACCTGCCCATAGGACCTGCCTCTCAATATTGGTAATCCAATCAAAAGACGTGCACGCACTACGCCTGCTAGCTGGCTCCTGTGTAACACTGGAGCCAGCCAGCAGGCGTACAATAGCCAACTCTAAAGCTGATTGGTTGACACTAAATTTTCATTTCCATTCACTTTAAGCTACAAGCGCCCGCACTGTTGATTCTGAAGGCCTGAGGGCAGATTTTAGACCCCTGGCAACACATGATGGCTGAATATGATTGGATAAAAGATTTAACATAAAGACCAGCCCTCCAAATCTCAACCTGGGGCTGGAAGCAGTGCAACCAAGAGGAAAGCTATGAAATGAAGAGTATAACTCCTTACTCTGGGGAATAATTTTATACATATTTGTGGGAAAATATATTTAAAAAAAAAATTATATTCTGATGATGTTTAGACCAGCAGAGAAGGCCTTGCTGGCCCTGACGGCCCACCACTGCAATCAGCCCCAGGATATGGCAGGACTACAGTGCCGTCCGAAAGTTTTCACACCCCTTGACTTTTTCCACATTTTGTCACAAAAACTTATTGATTTCAGCGTTTAATTTTTAATTAAAAACATAATTCCACTTTAACATTATGGGGTATTGTGTGTGTTCCAACAAAATGTGGAAAAAGTCAAGAGGTGTGAATACTTTCTGAAGGCACTGTATATCGCAATGAGTGCTCTTATACCGTTCTATACGAAGACAAAGCACATATTTTGTGAGACAGAGTGAATCTGTGGTTTGTTCCAAATAGGACCCTATTCTTTATAGTGCACTACTTTAAATCAGATTCCTATGTGCCCCCTGGTTAGAAGTAGTGCACTCAATAGGGAATAGGGTGCCATTTGGGGGACGCAGGCTGTGTGTGTAGTTTTGTTGGTCTATGCTGAATGACAAGGAGTAATGTCTCCTCTGGCTCTGAAGAGCGGTGTGTATGTTCTCTCTGTCAGTGGTCTGTTTGCTTCCAGTGTGTGTAACCACGTGCCTATCTCTCCTGTGTCTTCTGTTGTTGACCTTTCAACTCTTTCCCAGAGCTCCTCCTTTCACAATAAATGAACCAAATATTTGGTGTGACTTCCTTCCTCTTTTCCGCCTGTCTTCTCTCCTCGCTACTTCTGCTTGTGTTCAGCTTGTTCTCTCTCTCTCCTGCTCCCTCCATATTTGCTCCTGTGGGATATGTTGTTCAGGGGGTGTCTCAGTTCACAAGTCCCTACTTATTGTAACCCTGTGCCTGTGTTTGCACACCTGCTCCCTGCTCCGCTTCCATGCTCTCCTCAAGGTCATGCCGTTTGGATCCCATTCACCTCCTTTTCCATCTTATGTTGAGTTTGTATTTCCATTTGTGTTGATTTCTGTTATCTTTTGGTAGTTTGTTATTATTTACCCATCCATTGACATACCCTTTTTTGTTCTCCCGTTTTCCCTCCTCCCTTTGTTGTCTGTGTGCGTGTGCTCTTCATCTGGCCTCAGACCCAGCTGTGCCTGCCCCTCCACATCCTGGAGGAGAGAGGGCTCCCCCTGGTGGCCGGGACGGTACGTGCGCTCCTGGAGCTGGCCCTGCCCAAATACACAACCTCCCCTGCCACCACCACTAACCCTCTGGCCATGTAGGGCAGCAGAGTTCCACACTCACTCATAGATGGACAGATACAGGACCCACCCTCTCGCTCTCCGAATGTACGTTATATGGCTTTCCGTCTCGACCACCCCCCACTTCCCCTCAACCCCCTCCCCCTCAACCATACAGGGTCACCCAGCCTTCCCAGACAGGTCTTCCCCAATTAAGAGAGAAGAGGGAGCACGAGTACGTCAAAGAAAGGGATGACTGTCTCTTCCTCTGTGTCCTCACACAGACTGCTTACGACTTGCAGCCTCTAAAGACTGACGGACGAACAGATGGACAACCGAGATTGTCCCAGACAAACAGTCAGTTGGACGGCGAGTAAGAGTGTTTTTTTATTTTCTATTATTAGTCATTTGACTTCTCTCTCCATCCTCCTCTTATCTATGTTCAGTAGGGGTTGTTTTATTTTCTATTATTATTTCATCTTATTTTTCATATTCCTTTTACTTTCACATGTTAGATCCTTGCATGTCAGAGGGGTTGGGTGGGTGTATGGGGAAGGGTTAGGAGACTAGGAAGTTGTCGGTTGCATAAGTAACCTTTTAAGGTCATGTGCTACAAAGAGCAACAATAACGGTGGTGGTCTGTCGTCATGGGAACATTGATGCTGCCAACACTTAAAATGGCTGTTATTAAATGAACCCGTCTTTTTTTGTTTTGTTATTGTGGTCAAATCAGGAGCTGGCTGAATCAAAAACCGATGCTGGATTAGAGAGAGAGAGGGCGCTCCGGGAATCTACGCTTTATACTTTCTCAAAATGTGTACAAAACATTACGAACACCTTCCTAATATTCAGTTGCACCCCCAGAACAGCCTCAATTCGTCAGGGCCTAGACTCTACAAGGTGTCGAAAGCATTCTACAGGGATGCTGGCCCATGATGACTCCAATGCTTCCCACAGTTGTCAAGTTGGCTGGATGTCCTTTGGGTGGTGAACCATTCTTGATACACACTGGAAACTGTAGAGTGTAAAAACTTGACACAAACCGGTGAGCCTGGCATCTACTACCATACCCCGTTCAAAGGCACTTAAATATCTTCTTGCCCATTCACCCTCTGAATGGCACACATACACAATCCATGTCTCAATTGTCTCAAGTCTAAAAACTCCTTCTTTAACCTGTCTCCTCCCCTTCATCTACACTGATTTGAAGTGGATTTAATAAAGGATCAGCTTTCACCTGGTCAGTCGGTCATGGAGAAAGCAGGTTTTCTTAATGTTTTCCACCCTCAGGGTCATTATACAGAAGTGGTGCAAACTGGGACAAAAAAAAAAGCATTTGTATCCTATTTTTCCCCAACTTTCAGCACACGTCTTCCAACATATTTCAGGTGGACATATATACTACTCTCACACTTTGTTTGTATTGCATATTTGAAATATTTATCTGAATTTACCTTAACCCCCCCCCTCCCCCAAAAAGTGTTATTACAAAACACAGTGCAAAAGTTGCAATGCACAATAGTGATTATTTTGATTAACCTTCCATTATAGATTCATTGGAGAAATAATTTGCAAACCAAATTGACAAAATAACAGGCGTTTCGGTGGCAAGGGTGTCAATCATAGACATAAATGGAGGACTCCGATAGATATAACTCGTTCAGTATAGACATTGCCATTGAGGGCTTCCACTATTTAAAAGTAGTCAACTGTGTGGGGATTCCTATGGGTTTGGAAGTGATCAGCCAATGATCAGAGAGCATTGGCTTCTTCAAATTGGGTTGCTTATTGTTTGTAAACCAAAGAGTAAGGTAATATCCAGAAGCCAAGACCAAGATTTCTACCAGGACTTTGTTGGTCCCAAGATCCAGACCCAGTGAGTTGAGACCATGACAAGTTAAAGACCGAATGTGGTCTTGGGGGGGGGGACTCAGTCAGGCTTTCAATTTTCTCCTGAACGTTGTAGTAGTATAATGCACAAGGTGCAATTTTGAACGTGGGTACATGGTGGTCCTCTGTAGCTCAGTCAGTTTTGACTGACAACTTTCCACACCACACTAAACATTCAAGATATCCAGAATGCATTTTGCCCCATCACTTTTATTTGTCCTTTGCCATCATGGCGCATGCAACTTTAAATATGAAGATGGCCTCAATGGCACTGCCCGTGCTGTCACAGATGCCATAATGGCATAGATACAAAGATGAAACCTCTGTATATCTCCATGGTGTCAATTGTTTCGGTTGTGACTTTTTCAGTTTGACTTATTTTGAACATCAAATGAGGTTGTTGGCACCTTAATTTGGGAGGACAGGCTTGTTGCAATGGCTGGAACGGAATGCATGGAATGGTATCAAACACATGGTTTGTTGCCATTCTATTTGCGCTGTTCCAGCCATTATTATCAAATCAAATTTTATTTGTCACATACACATGGTTAGCAGATGTTAATGCGAGTGTAGCGAAATGCTTGTGCTTCTAGTTCCGACAATGCAGTAATAACCAACAAGTAATCTAACCTAACAATTCCACAACTACTACCTTAAACACACAAGTGTAAAGGGATAAAGAATATGTACATAAAGATATATGACTGAGTGATGGTACAGAACGGCATAGGCAAGATGCAGTAGATGGTATAGAGTACAGTATATACATATGAGATGAGTAATGTAGGGTATGTAAACATAAAGTGGCATAGTTTAAAGTGGCTAGTGATACATGTATTACATAAAGATGGCAAGATGCAGTAGATGATATAGAGTACAGTATTATGAGCCGTCCTCCCCTCAGCAGCCTCCACTGGCTAACATATTGCTAGCTATCTTTAATTTCCACATCTTCTTACGTTACAGCCTTATTCTAAAACATACAATATTTTTTTCACCTCATCAATCTACACACAATACCCCATATTAACAACGCGGAAGCAGTTTTTTTGTTTTAAAATGTATCAAAAAAAATGTTTTTTAATTAAATATCTTATTTACGTAACTATGCAGATCTTTTGCTATGAGACTCGAAATTTAGCTCAGGTGCATCCTGTTTCCATTGATAATCCTTGAGCTGTTACTACAACTTGATTGGACATGGTTTGCAGAGGCACACACCTGTCTATATAAGCTCCAACAGTTGACAGTGCATGTTAGAGCAAAAACCAAGCCATGAGGTCGAAGAAATTGTCCGTAGGGGAAGGGTACCAAAAAATGTCTGCAGCATTGAAGGTCCCCAAAAACACAGTGGCCTCCATTATTCTTACGTTTGGAACCACCAAGTCTCTTCCTAGAGCTAGGAGGTGACCAAGAACCCGATGGTCATTCTGACAGAGCTCCCGAGTTTCTCTGTGGAGATGGGAGAACCTTCCAGAAGGACAACCATCTCTGCAGCACTCCACCAATCAGGCCTTTATGGTAGAGTGGCCAGACGGAAGCCGCCACTCAGTAAAAGGCACTTGACAGCCCGCTTTGAGTTTGCCGAAAGGCACCCAAAGGACTCTCAGACCATGAGAAACAAGATTCTCTGCTCTGATGAAACCAACTCTTTGGCCTGAATACCAAGTGTCACGTCTGGAGGAAACCTGGCACCATCACTAAGGTGAAAGATGGTGGTGGTGGCAGCATCATGCTGTGGGGACATTTTTCAGTGGCAGGGACTGGGAGACTAATCAGGATCGAGGGAAAGATGAACAGAGCAAAGTACAGAGATCCTTGATGAAAACCTGCTCCAGAGCACTCAGGACCTCAGACTGGGGTGAAGGTTTACCTTCCAACAAGACAATGACCCTAAGCGCACAGCCAAGACAACGCAGGACTGGCTTCAGGACACGTCTCTGAATGTCCTTGAGGGGCCCAGCCAGAGCCTGGAATCTCTGGAGAGACTTGAAAATAGCTGTGCAGCGACGCTCCCCATCCAACCTGACAGAGCTTGAGAGGATCTGCAGAGAAGAATGGGAAGAAACTCCCCAAATATAAGTGTGCTAGGCTTGTAGAGTCAAGGCTGTAATCGCTGCAAAAGGTGCTTCAACAAAGTACGAAATAAAGGGCCTGAATACTTAGGTAAATGTGATATTTCCATTTTTTTCTTTTTTATACATGTGCAAAAATGTTTTTAAAAAACTGTTTTTGCTTCGTCATTATAGGGTATTGTGTGTAGATTGATGAGTGGGGAAAAAGTCATGGGGTCTGAATACTTTCTGAATGCACTGTATGTACATCCCAAAAGCGTACTTTACACATTTCTTGATATATGAGATGTTTGGTACTGACACTATTTAAAAATAGATGAAGATTTACCAACTTGCTCAATTTTTATCGGAAATGTTTGCAGATAGACTACTCACCATGTGGTCATGCTGGAGAGGGGTGCAATCCCAACACCTGGTGATATTTGTAGGAGTTGCTTAAGGCACAGTCTTTTATTGTGTGTGTTTAGTTAGTGACGTCAAAATGTGGGACAGCATTTTTTGGGGGAAATGTTTAAAAATAAACAACTGCTTATTAGATCAGTATCTTTCAATATAATAGAACACCTCTCAAAAGAAATGTGTATAAACAATTACTTTGTACTATATTAATTTAACAATATATTTGGTATTGCCTTAGGACATCTATATACATCACGATATGTTCTAAGTTTGGAGACTTAGCTTTTAATTTTTTTTATATATATATCTTTTTTTTCAGGTTGGGATTGCAATTTGCACCGCTTCTGTAGAATCACCCATGTATAAAGCTGTAATTCATGTGTTTTTCCACAAGGAGTTGCGTTCTCGTGTAGCTACATGGATTGGACGATGTCCCTAAGCGCTGGGCCAGGGAAGTAAAATAAAAAGTACTATAAGAAAAGAAAACAGGCCTCTTAAAAGGTTAGTGTTACGAGTGGGATTGGTTCAAGCTGATCCTAGACCAGCGTTTACAGGCAACTTCTTCCTTGAGCACAGCTCAGTCAAGTCTCTAATCAAGGGTGTATGTATGGGCAGGTTGACTGTATGGGCAGGTTGACTGACAGCATGACATCAAGGCCGGCAACTTTGCATTAGTATCTGTGTTTTTATCTTGCAGTAACGGTTATTTCTTATTGTAGTCCACTCTACTGATGAGCTGTTGGGGCCGGCCAGGTTCTGGGGCTAAGGCACTGGGGATAAACATACACTACCTTTTTTATTTTCTACAAACAAACGTTGTTTCTTTTTTTCTTGTATTTTTTACAAACCACCTCATCACCCTCACATGTGAGTTCAACATGGGGAGTTGAGACCGTAGACAAGTAGTAGTGAATATGACAGTGTCTCCCTCATGCACAGAACTAATCTTTTTATCACTACATGTAGCCAAGTTTGTATGACATTCAAATGGATCTACAGATTTAACTATTGACAGTGTTCAAGACACCTTCAAGACACCAATTTTTCTCATGATCAAGTTGTTTTTGGTGAATTGTTCAACCACATCTTATAGACACAAATGTGGCTCTTGCTACACACACAGGTGTGCATATTGCTAATTTGGTCTGGCAGCGGTTACAGTAATCTGCCAGACCGGAACAGTATTTATTTGTCACTAGCGCTGTCCTTAGTGAACCCCATTGACAAGGTCGTGTTCATTAGGCACCAAACAGAAGAAAACACACTGAAACAGGGATTACCTGTACTTGTCCAATAAGAAACATTGCAGTTCAGTTGCATGCCCTAATGAACATGGCCCAGCTCTACTTAGAGCAGTGTTACCCACAGAAAGTCAGGTTAACGGACTGACTCTTAGTTCTAATGAGGCAGACACAACCTCTCGTTCCCAGGGAGGGGGATGAGGGAGTGCTAGCCTTAGAGCTGACAATAATACTCTGGTGAAGACTGACCCAAGGACCACTGATTGATGGGGTCAGGGATCTTGTAGGCAGATTCCCAGCCTCCCTTTTCAGAACTCTTATCTAAAAGAAAGTTAAAATGGTAAAAACATACCTCTGATATATATTTTTCCTTTCAGAAGCTACGTAGGCTGCCTACTTCGATGCACATCCCTACAGTAAAAGCTACGTAGGCTGCCTACATAGATGCACATCCCTACAGTAAAAGCTACGTAGGCTGCCTACATAGATGCACATCCCTACAGTAAAAGCTACGTAGGCTGCCTACTTCGATGCACATCCCTACAGTAAAAGCTACGTAGGCTGCCTACATAGATGCACATCCCTACAGTAAAAGCTACGTAGGCTGCCTACTTTGATGCACATCCCTACAGTAAAAGCTACGTAGGCTGCCTACATAGATGCACATCCCTACAGTAAAAGCTATGTAGGCTGCCTACTTAGTTGCACATCCCTACAGTAAAAGCTACGTAGGCTGCCTACATAGATGCACATCCCTACAGTAAAAGCTACGTAGGCTGCCTACATAGATGCACATCCCTACAGTAAAAGCTACGTAGGCTGCCTACTTAAATGCACATCCCTACAGTAAAAGCTACGTAGGCTGCCTACATAGATGCACATCCCTACAGTAAAAGCTACGTAGGCTGCCTACTTAAATGCACATCCCTACAGTAAAAGCTACGTAGGCTGGGAATCTGTCTACTTAGATGCACATCCCTACAGTAAAAGCGATGTAGACTGGGAATCTGTCTACTTAGATGCACATCCCTACAGTAAAAGCTACGTAGGCTGCCTACTTAGTTGCACATCCCTACAGTAAAAGCTACATAGGCTGCCTACATAGATGCACATCCCAACAGTAAAAGCTACGTAGGCTGCCTACTTAGTTGCACATCCCTACAGTAAAAGCTACATAGGCTGCCTACATAGATGCACATCCCTACAGTAAAAGCTACGTAGGCTGTCTACTTAGATGCACATCCCTACAGTAAAAGCTACGTAGGCTGCCTACTTAGTTGCACATCCCTACAGTAAAAGCTACATAGGCTGCCTACATAGATGCACATCCCTACAGTAAAAGCGATGTAGACTGGGAATCTGCCTACATAGATGCACATCCCTACAGTAAAAGCGATGTAGACTGGGAATCTGCCTACATAGATGCACATCCCTACAGTGAAAGCAATGTAGACTGGGAATCTGCCTACATAGATGCACATCCCTACAGTAAAAGCTACGTAGGCTGCCTACTTAGTTGCACATCCCTACAGTAAAAGCTACATAGGCTGCCTACATAGATGCACATCCCTACAGTAAAAGCGATGTAGACTGGGAATCTGCCTACTTAAATGCACATCCCTACAGTAAAAGCGATGTAGACTGGGAATCTGCCTACATAGATGCACATCCCTACAGTAAAAGTGATGTAGACTGGGAATCTGCCTACTTAAATGCACATCCCTACAGTAAAAGCGATGTAGACTGGTAATCTGCCTACATAGATGCACATCCCTACAGTAAAAGCGATGTAGACTGGGAATCTGCCTACATAGATGCACATCCCTACAGTAAAAGCTACGTAGGCTGCCTACATAGATGCACATCCCTACAGTAAAAGCGATGTAGACTGGGAATCAGCCTACGTAGCTTCTGAAGTGAAAAAATATATCAGAGGTATGTTTTTGCCATTTTAACTTTGTTTTTGATAAGACTCAGAGTTCTGAAAAGGGAAGTTAAAGGAGATTTTAAATATATTATAAATGTTTTGTTTAGATATTTTCACCCCTCCTAACTTATGTCGACTGACTTGGGCTTTCTCCAGCAGAAATCATGTGCCCCTACTGCTGGGTCTGGACCCTGTGACATTTGTACAGTAAAATAGATACATTCCATATGTTTACAAGTAGGTACCAGATAAAGAGAGGACCTTCTTTCATGACCGCAACATGGTCTTTTTAACTTTTTACACCGTTTGCTGAGAAATTGTCCCTGAAAACATGTACAAAATTGAATTATTATTTTCTGGAATTAATATTTGGAATTCTTTAAAGTGCATTAATAAAAGTTACCCATTTCAGTCTCATGAGTACGCTTGTTTATTACCATTCTTGCCCTTGTGTTAGACTGCATATAAGTAAGAACCTGGTAATGGTGGTAGTAGTATTCAAAATGACCATGCCAACTTTACTCTGTTAAAGAAAAAAAAAAAGCTTTTCTCATTGAAGATATATTTGCCTACAGGCCAGTGTCGACTTAGATTGTCTGTAATCAGGAATTGAACATTGATGAAAAGTAACATGTCTGTATTGAGATTTTTTTTTGGTTTCCTTTCACTGGAGCTCTTGAAGAAGGGACACCTCACTTTTTCTTCTTTCCCTTCTTTCCCTCCTTGGACTTGGGCGTCTTGCCTTTCTTATAGGGGCCCAGGCCGCGTCGCACTAATGTTCCCCTCCACCACGACTGGATCTGCAAGTGACAGACAGGGAATAAGAAAATGATTTAGTGTAATGAACAAAAGAAGAGGAGAGTACAGTTGTGAACAAGATGCATGGCATTAAACACTGCACTGCCACTGGATGTGATTGGTTTCCTTGCTGGGCAGGTGGTGGTGATTTATTAAAGATTGTTCAATGATTACCTTGGTGGCTGCGTCTCGCTCCATATGTTCCTTCTCCAGCTTCCTGCGTAGGGCCTCTTTCTCCATCCTGTCCTCGATGACCACCTGCTCAATGTCTCTGTACTGGAACAGAAGAAAGTACAAAGACCGAGTCAATATCCAGAGTACAATTTCTGTTCCATACGGGTATACTTTCTAAAAGCGGCAATTTGCAGTCTATTTTAGTAATAAGCTATGTATGGAAACTCATTACATGGAGCTCCTGATGAACAGTTCTTGTGCTGACGTTGCTTCCAGAGGCAGTTTGGAACTCGGTAGTGAGTGTTGCAACCGAGGACAGACATTTTTACGCGCTTCTGGACTCGGCGGTCCCATTCTGTGAGCTTGTGTGGCCTACCACTTCGCGGCTGAGCTGTTGTTGCTCCTAGACGTTTCCACTTAGCACCTACAGTTGACCAGTGCAGCTCTAGCAGGGCAGAAATTTGACAAACTGACTTTTTGGAAAGGTGGCATCCTATGACAATTCCACGTTGAAAGTCACTGAACTCTTCAGTAAGGGCCATTCTACTGCCAATGTTTGTCTATGAAGATTGTGTCACAGAACAATGAGACAGATATTTCACCAGATGTGAAGCATCTGCTTGGCGTTTCCACTCAGTACCAAATATGGTAGTGAGAGGAAGCCCACTGACCTGCAGTTGGAGAAGGTGGATTTTGGCCGTCATTCTGCACATTTT
Organism: Salvelinus namaycush; assembly: GCF_016432855.1. Classification (NCBI taxonomy): domain Eukaryota; kingdom Metazoa; phylum Chordata; class Actinopteri; order Salmoniformes; family Salmonidae; genus Salvelinus; species Salvelinus namaycush. The sequence goes on along the minus strand of NW_024061104.1, from coordinate 150,899 downwards.
CTCCTTGATGAAACATTTGATCTCAATACAGTTTTCTGTTCCCAAAACTACAATCTGTTATGAACAGAGTGGACTATGTTTTGTAGACTTTGCAAAAGGGTAAAAGTTTTTTAAAATTGCGTTGTTTAGGAGTGCAAGGGTGAATTGAGTTATTGCACAGGCGCACTTCACAGAGTAGGCGTTCCCCAACGGAAATATGCAGATGCATGCTAGAACGCGACAATATATTGAAAACGACAGACTGTGGTCTATCTCGGTTTAGTTATAGAATCCACTACTTTGAAGGGGTGTCCACATACTTTTGGCTATGTAGTATACAATTCAGTTTATTTGCAGGTGGGATGTGCAACTCAATAATAGGACGGTGTTCCTAATGTTTGGTATACTCAGTGTATATCAGGCCTACTATCCTATTCATTACCTAGTGTCAGTGCGTTAAACTGTATACTACAGAAAGAAATGGGTTGTGAGCCATGCAGACCAGGGTTGTATTCATTAGGGCACACCGAAGCAAAACATTATTCAATGGAAAATGAAAACTACTGTTTCTTTTTAGAAAAGTCCAGGTGGTCCCTCCCCATTTCAGTCTGTTTTTCCCTGTTTGGTGCCTAATGAAATCAACCCAGGCTTTGTCCTCACCTTCTTGGCCAGCTCCTGGAGCTGGGAGAGATTGTTAGCTTTGTTGTTCCTCAGGCTGTTGAGCTTCTGCTGCTTGTCCTCCATGTCTCTCTCATAGCGCTCCATCCACACCTCCAGCTTCTCCCCCAGACTCTGAGAGGTGCACACAAACACACAATGTTGCAGCTTCACCTGACAGACAAATATGGCTCTGCTGACGGCCGCTGTCCACTGTTTTGTGGTTCTGAAAGTCAGATTTTGCAGTGATTTGATCTGCAGCTATTCGTGGTGCTAAATCCCAGCTATGGCCGCTATTGCTCTAAAGACAAGGGCTCATCAATTTCTTGTACAGCTCCCACAACGCATTTTTTGTGATTAAAAATGTTTTAATTGCTATTGCTGTCGTAAAGGTTGCCGAACCCTGAATAGGTGCTAGGGATTGATTTGGGATTCTACTATTGCAATAAAATAACAGCATTTAGATGGCAGCTCAAAGAATGTACCAAGTCATCCTACTACACCCAATATACAATATCGGTCAAAAGTTTTAGAACACCTACTCATTCAAGGGTTTTCCTTTATTTTTTAACTATTATCTACATTGTAGAATAATAGTGAAGACATCAAAACTATGAAATAACACATATGGAATCATGTAGTAACCAAAAAAGTGTTCAAAAAAATCAATATATTTTATACTTTAAATAGCCACCCTTTGCCTTGATGACTGCTTTGCACACTCTTGGCATTCTCTCAAACAGCTTCACCTGGAATGCTTTTTCAACAGTCTTGAAGAAGTTCCCACATATGCTGAGCACTTGTTGGCTGCTTTTCTATCACTCTGCGGTCCGACTCATACCAAACCATCTCAATTTGGGTAAGGTCGGGGTTTTTGTGGAGGCCTGGTCATCTGATGCAGCACTCCATCACTCTCCTTCTTGGTCAAATAGCCCTTACACAGCCTGGAGGTGTGTTGGGTCATTGTCCTGTTGTTTTTTAACACTTTTTTGGTTACTACATGATTCCATGTGTTATTTCATTGTTTTGATGTGTTCACTATTATTCTAGAATGTAGAAAATTAGTAAAAATAAAGAAAACCCTGGAATGAGTAGGTATTTTAAAACTTTTGACCGGTACTGTATATGTCACACAAAAGATCAATTATGCTCCTATACACAAGTCATGTCATGCCATTTTCCAACCACCACTGCACACGTACTGTCTGATGTTCCTTGAGGAAAGTCTCCGTCTCCATATGAACTCTCCTCTCCTCCTCCAACCTCTTCTGCTGTAGCTGAGGACAGAGGAACAATGATTACACAGATGCACATATAGTGGTAACCATCTCTGTACAGCCAAACCTCACAGTTACTACAAAGTCTGTAGCCAAGTCACACCAAAGGCTCTGTCCAGAAACACCCCCTAGCCACTTGTGTAGATCTGAAAGGATGGGATAGCTACAAGAAATGTGTAGGTATTAGCAAAAAGCAATACCTACCCAATTCTATGAGATCTTCATGGGTGGACTGGAACAATAATTCATCCCTGGCATTTCATCCACACCAGCCCACATCACTACATGCGCTGCCAACTCACCCCCCCCACACACACCCTGACCCTACACACCCTAATTAGACACTGGGAGCAGTGTTGACACATAACATTTAAATACATATGTGCACTAAGTAATATCATAGGCTAATTAACTTGAGGTTCAACATCAGAGGAAGTGGAAACTCAATACACATTAACTAGATGGCTGTTGCCCACTGGTCAGCCAAAAGCGCATTATAGATTAGTAGAACATAGAAATTGCGCAAAACTCTGTATAACAAATCTTAACAGGCCCATGGGCCGCCGGCCATGTCTTTATATAAAAATATATATTTGTGTGTGTGTGTCAATTTCGACCAGCCTACCCAACAACAAAAATGGTCCAGCCCATCTGGCATATGCCAGAATTGCCAATCCGCCACTGCATGAGGCACTTAGACTGCGTTTACACAGGCAGCCCAATTCTGATCTTTTACCACTAATTGGTCTTTTGACCAATAAGATCAGATCTTTGCCACTAATTGGGCAAAAGATCAGATTTGGGCTGCCTGTGTAAACACAGCCTTAGGGGCTAGGGGATGATTCTGGACAGTACCACAAAGACACACACCCTGATCTCATCCTCCAGCTGCTTCTCAGAGTGTGTGTTGATCTTCTGTCCCTGGTACACCAGCAGCTCCGCGCTGCTCTTCACATACTTCCTCTCCAGCCCAGTTTTAGCCTTCATCCCCTGTAGCTGGTCCTTCAGGTGGGCAGTCATCTCTTCACGTCGCTAAAGGGACAACATTAAGACAGTTTGCGCAAAGTATTACATAAGTTGCCAATACTTTGTCATGTATTTACCTGAGAATGAAAAACAGGGAGGCACCCCGATTTTCAAAGACATCGACGTCTGACACCCTCAAGGAACTTGGAGCACCACCAAGAGTCAGTCAATGTGTAGCCTAATTCTAATCTTGCCCATTACTAGATTGAAAATCATATCGGGCACGTGAAGGAATGTGTCTCCGTTGTCTTCCTCAGTTATGGTACCTGCAGCTCCAGAGTTTTTTCCTTGCGGATGTCAAGCAGCTGTCTCTGAAGAGCTTTGATCCTCTGCTGGCTGCCCTCCTCCCTGCAATACACACAGACAGCAATCAGGCTCAATGTGTAAGTGTGAGTAGACTCTTGGCATTCTCTCAACCAGGTTCATGAGGTAGTCACCTGGAATGTATTTCAATTAACAGGTGTCCCTTGTTAAAAGTTAAATTATTGAATTTATTTCCTTCTTATTGCATTTGAGCCAATCAGTTGTGTTGTTTCAAGGCAGGGGTGGTATACAGATGATAGCCCTATTTGGTAAAAGACCAAGTCCATATTATGGCAAGAACAGCTCAAATAAGCAAAGAGAAACGACAGTCCATCATTAAGACATGAAGGTCAGTCAATGTGGACATTTTCAAGAACTTTGAAAGTTTCTTCAAGTGCAGTTGCAAAAACCATCAAGCGCTATGATGAAACTCTCTCTCATGAGGTCTGCCACAGGAAAGGAAGACCCAGAGTTACCTCTGCTGCAGAGGATAAGTTCATTAGAATTACCAGCTTCAGAAATTGCAGCCCAAATAAATGCTTCAGTGTTCAAGTACCAGACACATCTCAACATCAACTGTTCAGAGGAGAATGTGTGAATCAGGCCTTCATGGTCGAATTGCTGCAAAGAAACCAATACTAAAGGACACAATTAGACCGGTGGAAATGTGTCCTTTTGGTCGGATGAGTCCAAATTTGCGATTTTTGGTTACAACCGCCGTGTCTTTGTGAGACGCAGAGTAGGTGAACGGATGACCTCCGCATGTGTGATTCCCATCGTGAAGCATGGAGGAGGAGGTGTGATGGTGCTTTGCTGGTGACACTGTCAGTGATTTATTTAGAATTCAAGGCGCACTTAACCAGCATGGCTATCACAGCATTCTGCAGTGAAACACCATCCCATCTGGTTTGCGCTTAGTCCCACTATCATTTGTTTTTCAACAGGACAATGACCCAACACACTTCCTGTTGGTAAGGGCTATTTGACCAAGAAAGAGAATAATGAAATGCTGCATCAGTTGACCTGCCTCCACAATCACCCAATCTCAACCCAGTGGTTACTACATGATTCCATATGTGTAATTTCATAGTTTTGATGTATTCACTATTATTCTACAATGTGGAAAATAGTAAAAATAAAGAAACCCTTGAATGAGTAGGTGTGTCCAAACTTTTGACTGGTACTGTAAGTATTCAGACTCTTTACTCAGTACATTGTTGAAGTACCTTTGGCAGCGATTCCCACAGCATGATGCTGCCACCACCATGCTTCACTGTAGGGATGGTGCCAGGTTTCTTCCAGACATGGCACTTGGCATTCAGGCCAAATAGTTCAATTTGGTTTCATCAGAGCAGAGAATCTTGTTTCTCATGCTCAGAGTCCTTTAGGTGCCTTTTGGCAAACAGGCTGTCATGTGCCTTTTACGGAGGAGTGGCTTCCGTCTGGCCACTACCATAAAGGCCTGATTGGTGGAGTGCTGCAGAGATGGTCGTCCTTCTGGAAGGTTCTCCCATCTCCACAGAGGAACCCTGGAGCTCTGTCAGAGTGACCATCGGGTTCTTGGTCACCTCCCTGACCAAGGCCCTTCTCCCCCGATTGCTCAGTTTGGCCGGGCGGCCAACTCTAAGAAGATTGTTGGTGGATCTAAACTTATTCCATTTAAGAATGGAGGCCACTGTGTTCTTGGGGACCTTCAATGCTGCAGAATTTTCTTTGGTACCCTTCCCCAGATCTGTGCCTTGACACAATCCTGTCTCGGAGCTCAACGGACAATTCCTTTGACCTCATGGCTTGTTTTTGCTCTGATATGCACTGTCAACTGCGGGACCTTATATAGACAGGTGTGTGACTTTCCAAATCATGTCCAATCAAATGAATTTACCACAGGTGGACTCCAATGAAGATGTAGAAACATCTCAAGGATGATCAATGATAACAGGGTGCACCTGAGCTCAATTTCGAGTCTCATGTCAAAGGGTCTGAATACTTATGTAAATAAGGCACGTTTTTTTTATTTTATAAACAAAATAAAAAAATTGTTCACGTCATTATGGGGTATTGCGTGTAGATTGAGGATTTTTAAAATTTAGAATAAGTCTAACGTAACAAAATGTGGGAAAATCAAGGGGTCTGAATATTTTCCAAATGCCTTGCACAGTGCTTATTCTACATTTTATTCTGTTACTGCCTGAATTCAAAATGTATTAAATAAATAAAAATTCTCACGATGTACACACAATAACCCCTTTTTTTTTTTTTTTTTTTGAAATGTTGGCAAATGTATTTAAAATTACACCTACTCATTCAAGGGTTTTTCTTTGTTTTTACTATTTTCTACATTGTAGAATCATTTTGAAGACATCAAAACTATGAAATAACACATATGGAATTATGTAGTAACCAAAAAAGTGTTAAACAAATCATTTGAGATTCTTCAAATAGCCACCCTTTGCCTTGATGACAGATTTGCGCACACTTGGCTTTCTCTCAACCAGCTTCATCTGGAATGCTTTTCCAAAAGTCTTGAAGGAGTTCCCACATATGCTGAGCACTTGTTGGCTGCTTTTCCTTCACTCTGTGGTCCGACTCATCCTAAACCATCTCAATTAAGTTGAGGTCGGGGGATTGTGGCGGCCAGGTCATCTGATGCAGCACTCCATCACTCTCCTTCTTGGTCAAATAGCCCTTACACAGCCTGGAGGTGTGTTGGGTCATTGTCCTGTTGAAAAACAAATGAGTCCCACTAAGCCCGGGTGGCAGGTAGCCTAGTGGTTAGAGCGTTGGACTAGTAACTGAAAGGTTGCAAGATCAAATCCCCGAGCTGACAAGGTAAAAACCTGTCGTTCTCCTCCTGAACAAGGCAGTTAACCCACTGTTCCTAGGCTGTCATTATAAATAAGAATTTGTTCTTAACTGACTTGCCTAGTTAAATAAAGGTTCAATAAAAAATATGTATTATTTTGACCTAAATTGCTTTTGTTTTAGAGATGAGTACTGAATTGGATTTAAAATTGTCCCATACAATAAGGGGATCTTCTATACCTATTAGAGGTCATCTGATTAATTAGGGCCGATTTCATGTTTTCATAACAATCGGTAATCGGCATTTTTGGAAGCCGATTACATTGCATTCCACGAGGAAACTGCGTGGCAGGCTGACCAGCTGTTATGTGAGTGCAGCAAGGAGCCAAGGTAAGTTGCTAGCTAGCATTAAACTTATCTTATAAAAAACAATCAATCTTCACATAATCACTAGTTAACTACACATGGTTGATGATATTACTAGGTTAACTAGCTTGTCCTGCGTTGCATATAATCAATGAGGTGCCTGTTAATTTATCATCTAATCACAGCCTACTTCGCCAAACGGGTGAAGATTTAACATAAGCACAATAGTTGCACGAATGTACCTAACCATAAACATCAATGCCTTTCTTAAAATCAATACACAAATGTATATTTTTTTAAACCTGCATATTTTGTTAAAATAAATTCATGTTACCAGGCAATATTAACTAGGGAAATTGTCACTTCTCTTGCGTTTTATTACAAGCAATGTCAGGGTATATGCAACAGTTTGGCTCGGTGCGAACTAATTTGCTAGGATTTTACATAATTATGACATAACATTGAAGGTTGTGCAATGTAACAGCAATATGGCCTTTCTAGGGAGTTTTTCCTAGCCACCGTGCTTCTACACCTGCATTGCTTGCTGTTTGGGGTTTTAGGCTGGGTTTCTGTACAGCACTTCGAGATATTAGCTGATGTACGAAGGGCTGTATAAAATAAACTTGATTGATTGATATTTAGACTTAGGGTTGCCACCGGTTCGATAAAATACGGAACGGTTCCGTATTTCACTGAAAGAATAAACATTTTGTTTTCAAAATGATAGTTTCCGGATTTGACCATATTAATGACCAAAGGCTCGTATTTCTGTGTTTATTATATTATAATTAAGTCTATGATTTTATATTTGATAGAGCAGTCTGACTGAGCGGTGGTAGGCAGCAGCAGGCTCGTAAGCATTCATTCAAACAGCACTTTCCTGCATTTGCCAGCAGCTCTTAGCAATGCTTGAAGTACAGTGCTGTTTATGACTTCAAGCCTATCAACTACCGAGATTGGGATGGGAATACTAAAGTGCCTATAAGAGCATCAAATAGTCTAAGGTACATTAAACAAATGGTATAGAGAAAATTGTTGACGCGTCATAATTCCTATAATAACTACAACCTAAAACTTCTTAACTGGGAATATTGAACCACCAGCTTTCATATGTTCAGAGCAAGGAACATAAACGTTAGCTTTTTTACATGACACATATTGCACTTTTACTTTGTTCCCAACACTGTGTTTTTGCATTATTTAAACCAAATTGGGCATGTTTCATTATATATTTGAGACCACATAGATTTTAGTTATGTATTATATTAAGTTAAAATAAAAGTGTTAATTTAGTATTGTTGTAATTGTCATTATTACATACACATATATACACTGCTCAAAAAAATAAAGGGAACACTTAAACAACACAATGTAACTCCAAGTCAATCACACTTCTGTGAAATCAAACTGTCCACTTAGGAAGCAACACTGATTGACAATAAATGTCACATGCTGTTGTGCAAATGGAATAGACAACAGGTGGAAATGATAGGCAATTAGCAAGACACCCCCAATAAAGGAGTGGTTCTGCAGGTGGTGACCACAGACCACTTCTCAGTTCCTATGCTTCCTGGCTGATGTTTTGGTCACTTTTGAATGCTGGCGGTGCTTTCACTCTAGTGGTAGCATGAGACGGAGTCTACAACCCACACAAGTGGCTCAGGTAGTGCAGCTCATCCAGGATGGCACATCAATGCGAGCTGTGGCAAGAAGGTTTGCTGTGTCTGTCAGCGTAGTGTCCAGAGCATGGAGGCGCTACCAGGAGACAGGCCAGTACATCAGGAGACGTGGAGGAGGCCGTAGGAGGGCAACAACCCAGCAGCAGGACCGCTACCTCCGCCTTTGTGCAAGGAGGAGCACTGCCAGAGCCCTGCAAAATGACCTCCAGCAGGCCACAAATGTGCATGTGTCTGCTCAAACGGTCAGAAACAGACTCCTATGAGGGTGGTATGAGGGCCCGACGCCCACAGGTGGGGGTTGTGCTTACAGCCCAACACCGTGAAGGACGTTTGGCATTTGCCAGAGAACACCAAGATTGGCAAATTCGCCACTGGCGCCTTGTGCTCTTCACAGATGAAAGCAGGTTCACACTGAGCACATGTGACAGACGTGACAGTCTGGAGACGCCGTGGAGAACGTTCTGCTGCCTGCAACATCCTCCAGCATGACCGGTTTGGCGGTGGGTCAGTCATGGTGTGGAGTGGCATTTCTTTGGGGGGCCGCACAGCCCTCCATGGGCTCGCCAGAGGTAGCCTGACTGCCATTAGGTACCGAGATGAGATCCTCAGACCCCTTGTGAGACCATATGCTGGTGCGGTTGGCCCTGGGTTCCTCCTAATGCAAGACAATGCTAGACCTCATGTGGCTGGAATGTGTCAGCAGTTCCTGCAAGAGGAAGGCATTGATGCTATGGACTGGCCCAGCCCGTTCCCCAGACCTGAATCCAATTGAGCACATCTGGGACATCATGTCTCGCTCCATCCACCAACGCCACGTTGCACCACAGACTGTCCAGGAGTTGGCGGATGCTTTAGTCCAGGTCTGGGAGGAGATCCCTCAGGAGACCATCCGCCACCTCATCAGGAGCATGCCCAGGCGTTGTAGGGAGGTCATACAGGCACGTGGAGGCCACACACACTACTGAGCCTCATTTTGACTTGTTTTAAGGACATTACATCAAAGTTGGATCAGCCTGTAGTGTGGTTTTCCACTTTAATTTTGAGTGTGACTCCAAATCCAGACCTCCATGGGTTGATAAATTTGATTTCCATTGATCATTTTGTGTGATTTTGTTGTCAGCACATTCAATTATGTAAAGAAAAAAGTATTTAATAAGAATAGTTCATTCATTCAGATCTAGGATGTGTTATTTTAGTGTTCCCTTTATTTTTTTGAGCAGTGTATATATAAAAATCGGCCGATTTAATCGGTATCAGCTTTTTTTGGTCCTCCAATAATCGGTATCGGCGTTGAAAAATCATAATCGGTCGACCTCTAATACCTATGTTTTGTCGGAAATAGTCAGTTATAAATACTTCTGTCCTAGTTAAAAACAAGTTGTCATCCATTAGGCTTTAACTACATTTTCAATATCCTCGCCCACGTGGAAATTCTGTAAGAGTAATATATATGCCAATTATTTGATGCTCCGACTGCAATCTGTCCCCTATCAACACTAACTTTTGGTGCCAGAGAGAAAGTAGTCAAGACGACTAAATTGATTGAGCCTCTGCCATGTATATCTCACTAGGTCAGGATATTTAAGCCTCCATATATCCACTAGTTCCAATATATCCATGATATTCGGGATTTCCTTAAGTGTATGAAGGGGATAGTTTGTAGTGTCATTTCCTTTACGGTCCATAGCGGTATTTAAAACCGTAATATAATCTCCCACCATGATAATACAGTCTTGTATAGCTTGTATGGTTGATAAACTATTATATATATTTTCAAAGAAGCGTGGATCATCATAATTTGGTCCGTAAAGGTTAATGAGCCATATCTGTTTATGGTCCAATAACATATTTACATTCACCCATCTACCTTGATGATCTGTTTGGACAATTTGCACATTCGGATCAAAATTACTGTTAATTAATATCATTACCCCTTTCGAGTTTCTTTGCCCATGGGAGAAATATATTTCGCCTCCCTAGTCCTTTTTCCACACAACTTCATCTAAAATAGTTGAATGAGTTTCCTGTAAACAATATATATTAAACTTCTTCTCTTTTAGCCAGGTAAATACTGATCGTCTTTTCTTATTATCTGCTAAGCCATTCATTATAACTGGCTATACTTATTTCACCATTTACCATATTGAGATACAAGTTTCAAATCTATTTATCATAATATATGTTTGTAAACTCACCATTTAAAAGTACCATAGTGATTGAGTGTCCATATAGCTATACCATGATATTTGCATTGCTACTAAGTAAACCTCCAATTGTTCCCCACTATTCAGTTGTTCCATCACTGAGCCCAACTCAAGAAAGAACTTGATATACAGTTGAAGCTGTTTGAGAAGGCATGCAAAACGTAGCAATAATAGGGAGATTTGATTAACCATTGTCACGTCCTAGCTGATGAAACTCAGCTACACCCCAACGGTCCCCCGTTGTGACCATATTCCCAAGCATCTCTGTGTTGTCAGACCTTTGCCACCAGGGCCACAATAATATGCCCCCTCTCTGATTGTCCGAGTGTGACCCCCTCCCCATTGGTTACTGCAGCTAGTGTTGCCAGCACTGCCACTGTCTGGGTGGGGACACCCCACTGGAATCTCCACCAGTTAGGTACAAGGTCTTCAAGGTTCTCATTAGCAGCTTTGAGAATTTCCTTGTATATTATGCTCTCCCATCAGGGGGATTTGGCTTTGTAGGACCAACCCTGCCAGGCAGGCTCAGAATCTTGAGTGTGTCGTGCTGCTTTAGTAGGTCTCAGACCACATTCATCTTTCTGATTTGGCTGCGTATAGGCTACTTACGGTAGGTCCATAAAACAGATAAGGACTTCTCCTTAGCGTATGGGTCGCTCAGGTATAGGGTTGGGTATAGGCCAATAAATAAATCAACTACATGTATAATATATTTTAAAATGTATATCCCACATCTGCACAAAATTGAAAGCTCTCATAACCCCTGCTCACAAGCACACATGGGCTCTGGGATTTGCAACCACTATCCTTTTTCACTGACTCAACTCCACACTTTTTCAAACACAAAAACACACACCCCACCTTCCATCACAATACTCCTGCACATACCCACATACTGTGTCCTCTGTGTTTTATCTCTTCCATGTTGATTCAGTACTTTTGTGTTCCAGTTCCTTGTATTTTAAGATGTACAATTTAGTTAATTATCCTTTCTTCAATGCTATCTTATCAATTCATAAAATACAATAAATGGAAAGTCTAATACTAATTATTTTTCCAACATTCCCTACCTAGAATGGTATAGTGTAGTTGTAGTTTATTTATTTAAATTGTTGTATTTTATTGCTTTTCTAGATATTTTTTTAAATTACAATCCCGACCATGGCTAATATTGAGTGTTCCATTATTAGAATCCTCTATGGGAACTTTGTAATATTTAGAATAGCCATGGAGTAGTCTGTGTCTCGGAACATTTGGTTATCAATATACAGTTTATCGACTACGAGAGCTACACTTTTCCTTTTTAATATCTTCTCCTTGAAGATTGGGTACAGAGCTTTGCGCCGTTCTGCAATTTCCTTCGGAACTTATCATTCATGCCTATTTTCATGCCAGTGAGTCTTTTACCCAGGCTTTCAACCATTATTTTATCTTTAAAGAAAGCAAATTTGGCAAAGATTGGGCGCTCATATCTCGGGTCCTCTCTGTCCGAAACAGTGTACACGTTCAAGTTGGATTTTGTCAACAGCTTCGCGTGGGTTCTGAAGCGCTGTAAGAAGGAATTCCTTCACCACATTTTCAGGAACTTCTCCTTTTTCTTGGATAGCAGTAAGTACCATATTTTCTCTCATAGATCTATTCTGTATGTCAAGTAAGGCTTCTCTCAGAAAGATGTTCTCCTTTAAGTTCATTTAACGTCCATTTCAATCTTATTGACTGTCCCTTTAAGCTTGTTTGTTTCTTTCTCCATTGTCGCAGCTTTTTCGTCACTCGTCTCGAGGCTCGCCTTCAACTCCTTTATATCTTTCCTAACTAATTCAAGTATGCAGTTTGTCGTCGATCGATTTTAACAGATTGGTTTCCACCCTTACCATTCCCGGTAGTGAAAAGCATAAATCGTCTGTGTCCGTCAGTCTCATTTTCTTTTGGAGATTGGTTCTCCTTGTTTACTCTGTCATCTTTGGTGTTGCTTGTTGTTGTAATATTTGTCGATACATTTCTTAAGCCTGATGAGTTGTTTTGTGTTATCCAGATTGAAGGTTATTACCCACGAGTATGTAAAGTTCTAATATTTAGTCTTACAGATATTGAATATTATGATTTTATCTTGAGGCAATCTGCACCGCTGTGTAGAGTCTGCCATCTTACCTCCGTTCCCATCTAGTGGATTTTTTTTTAACATCGGCTATTTCTTTTCACTTTGTCATACAGGCCAGGAATATGGAGTGAATGCAATGTTGTTGATATCTTTGTATTTCCAAGTATTGGGATCATGTTATGGGTATGCTTGTCACCGGCAGGAACTGAGGAGTTTGTTAGGATCAAAATAAATATGAAAGAAGAAAAGCCCAGTTAAAAAGTTACAGAGAAACCCACCTCAGTCTTCTGTGAACAACTACACACATTTTTATGCAAAAGACACCAGAAGGGCTTTCCAAGAGGTGTTGACTGTTCCTGAGTGGTCTAGTCTCAGTCCTGACTTAAATCTGCTTAAAAAAAATCAGAGACGAGGTTTAAATATCGCTTTCTGTCAATGATCCCCAACCAAATGTAATGAACTTTCTCAATTTTGACAAAAAAAATGGATATATTTTGCCCTAAGAGTTGTGCAAAGTTGGTAGAATTCACAGCTGTAATGTCTGCCAAAGGTGCTTCCACCAAGTATTTAAGATTTACGTCGGCCTCAGCCCGATCAAATCCTGCCAGTCTGCACAGCGCGATATCAACCCAGAGCATATCGGACTGATTTTTCACCACCACATCTCCGGATTCCTACCGCAAGCTCTGAAACTTTACACCGGATCATCGCAGCTAGCTAGCTGCTATCCGAGTGGCTACAACTGGCTAACGTTTCTGTCCCGAAGCAAGCACCAGTTAGCCTGGAGCTAGCCTCGAGCTAGGCCCATCTCCTGGCTAGCCGCAGAGATCCATCAGTCAATTCCTGGGCTACAATACCTCTTTTGCAAATTGGCCTGGACCCCTTTACTGCCGACACCGATCCACGCTGATCCATTACAACTGGTCTGCCGACGTAACCGTCCGAGGGGGTTTCTACAGGCTCTTCCGTTGCGACGTCCCCCTGAGGCCCATCTGCTAGCCTGCTAGCCCCGGCCTGCTAGCTGCCTGAATTGCCGTGTCTTCAGCTCGCCAAGTTACTCAATGGACCCTATGATCACTCGGCTACACATGCCTCTCCCTAATGTCATTATGTTGGTTAGTGATTATTGTCTTATTTCACTGTAGAGCCTCCAGCTCTGCTCAATATGCCTTAGCTAGCCCTTTTGTTCCACCCCTCACACATGCGGTGACCTCACCTGGCTTAAATGGTGCCTCTAAGAACAAAACCTCTCTGATCGTCACTCAATGCCTAGGCGTACCTCCACTGTACTTACATCCTACCATACCCTTGTCTGTACATTATGCCTTGAATCTATTCTTCAGCGGCCAGAAATCTGCTCCTTTTACTCTCTGTTCCAAACACACTAGACGACCAGTTCTTTTAGCCTTTAGGCGTACACTTATCCTACTCCTCCTCTGTTCCTCTGGTGATGTAGAAGTTAACCCAGGCCCTGCAGCCCCCAACATCACTCACATTCCCCATGCGCTCTCATTTGTTGACTTCTGTAACCGTAAAAAACCTTGGTTTCATGCATGTTAACATTAGAAACATCCTCCCTAAGTTTGTTTTATTCACTGCTTTAGCACACTCCGCCAACCCGGATGCCCTAGCTGTGTCATAATCCTAGCTTAGGAAGGCCACCAAAAATCCTGAAATTTCCATCCCTAACTATAACATTTTCCGACAAGGTAGAAGTGCCAAAGGTGGCGGAGTTGCAATCTACTGCAGAGAGAGCCTGCAGAGTTCTGTCATACTATCCAGGTCTGTGCCTAAACAATTCGAGCTTATACTTTTGAAAATCCACCTTTCCAGAAACAAGTCTCTCACCGTTACCGCTTGTTATAGACCCCTTCAGCCCCCAGCTGTGCCTTGGACACCATATGTGAATTCATCGCCCCCATCTATCTTCAGAGTTCGTACTGTTAGGTGACCTAAACTGGGACATGCTTAACACCCCGGCCGTCCTACAATCTAAGCTAGATGCCCTCAATCTCACACAAATTATCAAGGAACCTACCAGATACAACACTAAATCCGTAACCAACCTCTTAGATATCATCCTGACCAACTTACCCTCTAAATACCTCTGCTGTCTTCAACCAGGATCTCAGTGATCACTGCCTCATTGCCTGCGTGCGTAATGGGTTCACGGTCAAACGACCACCCCTCATCACTGTCAAACGCTCCCTAAAACACTTCAGCGAGCAGGCCTTTCTAATCAACCTGGCCCGCGTATCCTGGAAGGATATTGACCTCATCCTGTCAGTAGAGGATGCCTGGTTGCTCTTCAAAAGTGCTTTACTCACCATCTTAAATATGCATGCCCCATTCAAAAAATGTAGAACTAAAAACAGATATAGCCCTTGGTTCACCCCAGACTTGACTGCCCTTGACCAGAAATGTGCATCCTGTAGCACTAATTCCAAAAAGTTTTGGGACACTTAAGTCCATTGAGAATAAGAGCACCTCCTCCCAGCTGCCCACTTCACTGAGGATAGGAAACACTGTCACCACCGTTAAATCTCCGATAATCGATAGTTTCAATAAGGATTTTTCTACTGCTGGCCATGCTTTCCACCTGGCTACCCCTATTCCGGCCAACATCTCAGCACCCCCTGCAGCAACTTGCCCAAGCCCCCCCCCTCGCCGCCTCCCCCACCCAAATACAGACAGCTGATGTTCTGTAAGAGCTGCAAAATCTGGATCAAGTTTATTTTATATAGCCCTTCGTACATCAGCTAATATCTCGAAGTGCTGTACAGAAACCCAGCCTAAAACCCCAAACAGCTAGTAATGCAGGTGTAGAAGCACGGTGGCTAGGAAAAACTCCCTAGAAAGGCCAAAACCTAGGAAGAAACCTAGAGAGGAACCAGGCTATGAGGGGTGGCCAGTCCTCTTCTGGCTGTGCCGGGTGGAGATTATAACAGAACTATGCCAAGATGTTCAAAAATGTTCATAAGTGACAAGCATGGTCAAATAATAATCATGAATAATTTTCAGTTGGCTTTTCATAGCCGATCATTAAGAGTTGAAAAACAACAGGTCTGGGACAGGTGGCGGTTCCATAACCGCAGGCAGAACAGTTGAAACTGGAATAGCAGCAAGGCCAGGCGGACTGGGGACAGCAAGGAGTCACCACGCCCGGTAGTCCCGACGTATGGTCCTAGGGCTCAGGTCCTCCGAGAGAAAGAAAGAGAGAAGGAGAAAATTAGAGAGAGCCAAGATTTTCAAAATGTTCATAAATGACAAGCATGGTCAAATAATAATCAGGAATAAATCTCAGTTGGCTTTTCATAGCCGATCATTAAGAGTTGAAAACAGCAGGTCTGGGACAGGTAGGGGTTCCGTAACCGCAGGCAGAACAGTTGAAACTGGAATAGCAGCAAGGCCAGGCGGACTGGGGACAGCATGGATCTCTACAAATCAGCTGGGCTAGACAATCTGCACCCTCTCTTTCTAAAATGATCTGCCGAAATTGTTGCAACTCCTATTACTAGCCTATTCAACCTCTCGTATCGTCTGAGATCCCCAAAGATTGGAAAGCTGCCACGGTCATCCCACTCTTCAAAGGGGGAGACACTCTAGACCCAAACTGTTATAGACCTATATCCATCCTGCCCTGCCTTTCTAAAATCTTCAAAAGCCAAGTTAATAAACAGATCACTGACCATTTCAAATCCCACCATACCTTCTCCACTATGCAATCTGGTTTCCGAGCTGGTCATGGGTGCACCTCAGCCACGCTCAAGGTCCTAAAAGATATCATAACCGCCATCGAAAAAAGACAGTACTGTGCAGCCGTCTTCATTGACCTGGCCAAGGCTGTCGACTCTGTCAATCACCGCATTCTTATCGGCAGACTCAATAGACTTGGTTTCTCAAATGACTGCCTCGCTTGGTTCACCAACTATTTCTCTGATAGAGTTCAGTGTGTCAAATTGGAGGGCCTGTTGTCCAGACCTCTGGCAGTCTCTATGGGGGTGGCACAGGGTTCAATTCTCGGGCCTACTCTTTTCTCTGTATATATCAATGACGTCGCTCTTGCTGCTGGTGATTCTCTGATCCACCTCTACGCAGACGACACCATTTTGTATACATCTGGCCCTTCTTTGGACATTGTGCTAACAAACCTCCAAACGAGCTTCAATGCCATACAACACTCCTTCCGTGGCCTCCAACTGCTTTTAAATGCTAGTAAAACTAAATGCATGCTCTTGAACCGATTTCTGCCCGCACCCTCCCGCCCGACTAGCATCACTACTCTGGACGGTTCTGACTTAGAATATGTGGACAATTGCAAATACCAGGTGTCTGGTTAGACTGTAAACTCTCCTTCCAGACTCACATTAAGCATCTCCAATCCAAAATTAAATCTGGAATCGGCTTCCTATTTCGCAACAAAGTCTCCTTCACTTATGCTGCCAAACATACCCTCGTAAAACTAACTATCCTACCGATCCTTGACTTCGGCAATGTCATTTACAAAATAGCCTCCAACACTCTACTCAGCAAACTGGATGTAGTCTATCACAGTGCCATCCGTTTTGTCACCAAAGCCCCATATACTACCCACCACTGCGACATGTTTGCTATGCTCTCGCTGGCTGGCCCTCACTACATATTTATTTTTGGGGAAAATGTTCTATAACTTTCTTTCACTTTGAAAATGTGGAGTAGGTTGTGTAGATCTATCGGAAAAAACATCAAATGTAATCCCTTTTTAGATTGAATTTTAAGGCAGACACTGTATGCAAGTCCTATAATAAGCAAAGACAAATTATAGCTCTGTTTTCAATCAAAATAAAACAGGCTCATAGAAATGGCTGGAACGGTATCATACACATCCATGCGTTTGATACCATTCCATTTACAACATTCCAGATATTATTACAAGCCACCCTCCCCTCAGCAGCCTCCTCTTTGTGTGGGTTTTGAAAGAATTTGACTATTGCCTGCACAGACAATGAATTATTAGCCTACATATTCATATTGACCATAACCTGACCTGATTATTATGTCCTGGAGGTTGGCCTTCCTTCTTTTCTCTTCTCCCACAGCGAAAAGCAAGCTGTGAAAGGTCCCTTTCTCTTGCAGCTCTGCCAACACATCAGCAATCACGTGAGCCACAAACTGACTGTATGCCAGGAAGACAGAGAGAGAGAGAGAGAGAGAGCATGATCGTTATGTATGAGGTAGATGGCATACAGGGTACTTTTTGGATTCACAGTTAATACAGTCTGCTCTGCACCTTGGAAATGTTTGACAAATGTAAACAATGGCAATGTGTTTAGTTCAGTGGTTGACCTGAAAAAGATCCCAATGAAAAGTTGTCTCGTGTGCATAATAAATCATAATACATCTCTGTTTGAAGCACAGAGTTGTGGGCTTCTATTTTATTAAATTGTCTGGAACCTAGCTCTGGTCCAAGTCGGAACGTGCACTAAAGCCCCGAACAAGAGCTATCTGGAACCCACCTGTCTCTCTGCACCTTGGCCAGGTTGTCAGGGGACAGTGGGTTCTCCTCTAGTGTGCGGTTCAGTTCCTTCTGGGATCTGTGCAGCTCACGGGTGGCATCTGACAGTCTCCCAGACTCTCTCTCAAACTGACGGGCTGCTTTCAGGTTCTGCTCTGCCCCTTTCTGCTGTTCAAGGACCTGTGCAATGTCGGCTGACACAAACTTCCACAAAAACATATGAATACGGGCTGAATAGGAGAAAATTACAGCTTAGATAGCAAGCATACCATTCATTTGCTAAAGACGCTTCATCGCTTGAAAAAGCCAACTGACATTAGCTCCGCGTATAATGTTAGCTGAGGATAATCAGATAATACCTTATCAGCTTCTGGACGACCCCTGTAGGTGTCGGGCATGATGTGACCCAGCACTGACAGCTGTGCCTCACAGTCCTGGAGCACTGTACACACTCTGAGCAGCTCTACCCCAGACAAAGGAACCGACATCCTGATGGTCTGTGAACACTGAATTCGAGCGAAATTAGCCAAGCAATTTACAACATCACCTATCTAGCTAGCTACTAACGATACCGTTTTCTAACTGTGACATTTTTGTGTTAGAAAATATCCTGGGCAAAATGCTCAATAACACAATCAACAGATTCGTAGCTAGGTATATTTCTTATGTGTCTTCACGGAACGTGTTGAAGTTTACTTGCTATATTTATGGACAATAAAAGGCCAGTAGTTTAACTAGAGCATAGTTGAGCTAGTCTAGCAGCACACTTGGTAGTTTACCCCGGTTACCCTGGTAACGCACAACGATTATAACAGAACATTGCCAAGATGTTGTAATGTTCATAAATGACCAGCATGGTCAAAAAATAATAATCACAGTAGTTGTCGAGGGTGCAACAAGTCAGCACCTCAGGAGTAAATGTCAGTTGTCTTTTCATAGCCGATCATTAAGAGTATCTCTACCGCTCCTGCTGTCTCTAGAGAGTTGAAAACAGCAGGTCTGGGACAGGTAGCACGTCCGGTGAACAGGTCAGGGTTCCATAGCCGCAGGCAGAACAGTTGAAACTGGAGCAGCAGCAAAGCCAGGTGGACTGGGGACAGCAAGGAGTCATCATGCCAGGTAGTCCTGAGGCATGGTCCTAGTGCTCAGGTCCTCCGAGAAAGAAAGAGAGAATTAGAGAGAGCATACTTAAATTCACACAGGACACCGGATAAGACAGGAGAAGTACTCCAGACACATAAACTACTGCAGCATAAATACTGGAGGCTGAGACAGGAGGGGTCAGGAGACATTGTGGCCCCATCCGATGATACCCCCGAACAGGGCCAAACAGGCAGGATATAACCCCACCCACTTTGCCAAAGCACAGCTCCCACACCACTAGAGGGATATCTTCAGCCTCCAGCGACGCCCTCCTGTCCGGAGCAGCCAGTCTCCCTCCTGTCCGGAGCAGCCAGAGTCTCCCTCCTTTCCGGAGCAGCCAGAGTCTCCCTCCTGTCCGAAGCAGCCAGAGTCTCCCGCCTGTCCGGCGCTGCCAGAGCCTCCCGCCTGTCCGGAGCAGCCAGAGCCTCCCGCCTGTCCGGAGCAGCCAGAGCCTCCCGCCTGTCCGGAGCAGCCAGAGTCTCCCGCCTGTCCGGCGCTGCCAGAGCCTCCCGCCTGTCCGGCGCTGCCAGAGTCTCCCGCCTGTCCGGCGCTGCCAGAGCCTCCCGCCTGTCCGGCGCTGCCAGAGCCTCCCGCCTGTCCGGCGCTGCCAGAGCCTCCCGCCTGTCCGGCGCTGCCAGAGTTTCCCTCCTATTCGGGGTCCGTTGTAAGGGTCCCCAGTCCGGGGTCGGCGGCAAGGGTCTCCAGAGGCGCTACATAAGGGGGCCAAGACTAAGGTGGAGTGGGGTCTACGTCCCGCACCAGAGCCGCCACCGCGGTGTAATGCCCACCCAGACCCTCCCCTATTGGTTCAGGTGTTGCGGCCGGAGTCCGCACCTTTGGGGGGGGGGGGGTACTGTCACGCCCTGTCCGTAGATTGTTTTGTATGTTTCTATTTTTAGTTTGGTCAGGGTGTGATGTGGGTGGGTATTCTATGTTGTAGGTCTAGGTTTTCTATTTCTATGTGTTTGGCCTGGTATGGTTCCCAATCAGAGGCAGCTGTCTATCGGTGTCTCTGATTGAGAGCCATACTTAGGTAGCCTGTTTTCCCAATTTTGTTTGTGGGTGGTTGTTTTCTGTTTAGTGTATGTCACCTTGCAGAACTGTTCGTTTGTCGCTTTGTTGTTTTTTGTATAAGTGTTTTTATTGATTAAAAGGTATAATGAATACTTGTCACGCTGCTACTTGGTCCTCTTCTCCTTCTCCAGATGACAATCGTTACAGCGACATCATTGAAGTATACATAGAAGAGAGTCGGACCAAGAATTGAACCCTGTGGCACCCCCATAGAGACTGCCAGAGGCCCGGACTACAGGAAGCCGATTTTACACACTGAACTCTATCGGAGAAGTAGTTGATGAACCAGGCGAGGCAACCATTTGAGAAACCAAGGCTGTTGAGTCTGTCGATAAAGATGTGGTGATTGACAGAGTCGAAAGCCTTGGCCAGGTCAATGAATACGGCTGCACAGTATTGTTTCTTATAGATGGCGGTTAAGATATTGTTTAGGACCTTGAGCGTGGCTGAGGTGCACCCATGACCATGATAGAGCATGACGCTTGCAACGCCAGGGTAGTGGGTTCGATTCCCGTCACCACCCA
This sequence comes from Salvelinus namaycush, assembly GCF_016432855.1. Lineage (NCBI taxonomy): Eukaryota > Metazoa > Chordata > Actinopteri > Salmoniformes > Salmonidae > Salvelinus > Salvelinus namaycush. The sequence goes on along the minus strand of NW_024061104.1, from coordinate 130,273 downwards.
TACATAAACGACAGCAGGTTTTATTGTATGTCGCTTTGGATAAAAGCGTCTGATGAATGACATATTCTTTTTATATATTCACTTACTTGCTATACAATGTAGAGAGAAAAAGGGTCAATTCAGGAGGGAGCTACGAAATTCATGTCCAAACGTTGTTTTCTTTGCCTTATGTCATTAGAAATTACATAGAATTAATCATTAGCTTTTTCTCTACAATATTATAACATTCATATACTTGTACTTGACAGTGTTGATGAAATAATAATGATCATTTGCTGTGACCATTACTAGTTTAGACTGCACCGCACTTGGTTGTATGTGTTCCATATTTGGTGTTGTGAGGTTAAATATCTCAGAGTAAATCATCGGTAACTTTTCAACCATATTTGGTAGAGACATTGGGTTTAGACTATTGTTTTCTGACATAATGTTCTATTGATTGGGCATATTTGTAAACCTTGAATGAATTAATAATTTTATGTTTTTGGCTACTTTGCCACCAGATGCTTTCCTATATCGTTGTTATAATATAAAATACAAATACCAAATATTGTGTTTTATAAAGTCACTAGCTAGATTGGAAGAATGAGACAAACAAGGTGATTTTTTATTGTGTTGTTTAACTCCTGAAAGTATAGTCTTTGCCACAGTGGGCTATAAAGTCTTTTGGAGGACATATTGACCAAATTCAGACAAGGGGGCCACAGCCCACGGGAAAAAAGCACTGAAGGCTCTACACTACCGGTCAAAAGTTTTTAGAACACCTACTCATTCAAGGGTTTTTCTTTATTTTTACTATTTTCTACATTGAAAAAAAAATAGTGAAGACATCAAAACAATGAAATAACACATATGGAATCATGTAGTAACCAAAAAAGTGTTAAACAAATCCAAATATATTTTATATTCTTCAAAGTAGCCAGCCTTTGCCTTGATGACAGCTTTGCACACTCTTGGCATTCTCTCAACCAGCTTCATGAGAAAGTCACCTGGAATGCATTTCAATTAACAGGTGTGCCTTCTTAAAAGTGGAATTTCTTTCCTTTTTAATGCGTTTGACACAATCAATTGTGTTTTGACAAGGTGGGGGGGTATACAGAAGATAGCCCTATTTGATAAAATACCAAGTCCATATTATGGCATGAACAGCTCAAATAAGCAAAGAGAAACAACAGTCCATCATTACTTTATGACATGAAGGTCAGTCAATACGGAATATTTCAAGTGTAGTTGCAAAAACAATCAAGCTCTATGATGAAACTGGCTCTCATGAGGACTACCCCAGCAATGGAAGACCCAGAGTTACCTCTGCTGCAGAGGATAAGTTCATTGGAGTTACCAGCCTCAGATATTGCTGCCCAAATAAATGCTTCACAGAGTTCAAGTAACTGACACATCTCAACATCAACTGTTCAAAGGAGACTGTGTGAATCAGGCCTTTATAGTTGAATTGCTGCAAAGAAACCACTATTAAAGGACACCAATAAGAAGAAGAGACTTTCTTGGGCCATTAAACACAATCAATGTGTCCTTTGGTCTGGAGCCCAAATTTGAGATTTTTGGTTCCAACTGCCATGTCTTTGTGAGATGCGGTGTGGGTGAACAGATGATCTCTGCATGTGTATTTCCTACCATAAAGCATGGAGGAGGAGGAGGTGTTATGGTGTGGGGATGCTTTGCTGTTGACACTGTCTGTGATTTATTTTGAATTCACACTTAACCAGCATGGCTACAACAGCATTCTGCAGCTATACGTCATCCCATCTGGTTTGGGCTTAGTCGGACTATCATTTGTTTTAATAAATTATTATAAAAAAATAAAAACAATTGTTTGTTACTTTTACACCTTTTTCGTGGTATCCAATTGGTAGTTACAGTCTTGTCTCATCGCTGCAACTCCCGTATGGACTCGGGAGAGGCGAAGGTCGAGAGCCGTGCGTCCTCCAAAACACAACCCAGCCAAGCCGCACTGCTTCTTGACACAATGCCTGCTTAACCCGGAAGCCAGGCGCACCAATGGGTCGGAGGAAACACCATACACCTGGCAACCCTGTCAGTGTGCATTGCGCCCGGCTCGCCACAGGAGTCGCTAGAGCTCGATGGGACAAGAACATCCCTGCTGGCCAAACCCTCCCCTAACCCGGACGACGCTGGGCCAATGACGCTGGGCCAATTGTGTGCCGCCCCATGGGTCTCCCGGTCGCGGCCGGCTGCGACAGAGCCTGGACTCCAACCAGGATCTCTAACTGCACAGCTTGCCTTAGACCACTGCACCACTCAGGAGAATGTATTTGTTTTTCAACAGGACAATGACCCAACACACCTCCAGGCGGTGTAAGGGCTATTTTACCAAGAAGGAGAGTGACGGAGTGCTGCATTAGATAACCTGGCCTCCTCAATCCCCCGACCTCAACCAAATTGAGATGTTTTGAGATGAGTAGGACCGCAGAGTAAAGGAAAAACAGCCAACAAGTGCTCAGCATATGTGTGAACTCCTTCAAGACGGTTGGAAAAGCATTCCAGGTGAAGTTGGTTAAGAGAATGCCAAGAGTGTGCAAAGCTGTCATCAAGGCAAAGGGTGGCTATTTGAAGAATCTGAAATATATGATATGTTTCACACGTTTTTGGTTACTACATGATTCCATTTCAGTTATTTCATAGTTTTGATGTCTTCACTATTATTCAACAATGTAGAAAATAGCATTTTCTTCTTTGACGCACCTTATGTCTAAACTTCTTCACAGTGAAATGATCTTGATTGGTGATCTCAACTGGTGTTGGTTAAAGCCGGTGTCTGATGATTTAAAAATGTTTTGTAATTCTATGAATTTTACCCAGTTGATTAACTCACCCACTCGCCCAAATCTTAAATGCCCAGATAAATCTACCCTGATTGATTTGATATTAACAAATGTTCCACATAAATATTCTGCGGTTGGTGTTTTTTGTAATGATTTAAGTGACCATTGTGCTGTTGTTGCTGTTAGAAATACTAAGGTTCCTAAGATAAACCCACGTTTTATTCGTAAGAGAAATTTGAAGTGTTTTAATGAGCAGGCTTTCTTTCATGATTTGTTTTATTTTGACTGGAGCAAGATTGAGCTTATCCCTGATGTGGAAACTGCCTGGATATTCTTTCATTATGTTTTTTTCCCAAATAGTAAAAAAACATGCCCCATTCCGCAGGTTCAGGGTTAAAGGGCGGGATAATCCATGGTTTTCTTCTGAGCTGTCTTGTATTATTCACGACCGTAATCTAGCCTGGGCTAAAGCAAGGAAATCATGTTCTGATGCTGATTGGCTTATTTTTAGGCAGTTACGAAACAAGTGTTATTTTCTTCTCAGGAAGGCCAAGTCTGAATATTTTATGTCTGTTTCCACTGATAACCTGAATGACCCTAGAAAGTTTTGGAAGGCTATTAAGTCTATGTCTGGTAACAGTAATGTTAATGAATTACCGTCATGTGTTTTGAAGGACTCTCTTGCTGTATATGACAAAACTGAAATGCTGAATTGTTTCAATGAGCACTTTGTATCATCTGGTAGGCTGTTTGATTCAGTGTCCTCTGTCTCTGTACAACACTGTGTGGATGAACCAGTGTCCTCTGTCTCTTTACAACCCTGTGTGGATGAACCAGTGAGAGCTGGTCAAACTTTTAGCTTTTTGCCATTCTCAGTGCAGGTGGTACATAAAGCCCTGAAATCCTTAGATCAGAGAAAGCCTGCAGGTCCTGATCTTTTGGATCCCTGCTTTTTAAATCTGGCAGCTGATTTCATAGCTGAACCACTTACATATCGGTTCAATCTAACCCTGGAATGTAATGATATTCCGAAAATCTGAAAATCAGCATTTGTCCTACCACTTTTAAAAGTGGGAGATCCAACTCTTTTAAATAATTATAGGCCAATCTCAAAGCTGTCACCCCTGGTGAAAATACTTGAAACCCTTGTGAGTGAACAGCTAAAATAGTTTTTAATTACTAACTCTATTTTATCAATGTACCAATCGGGCTTCAGGAAGAAGTATAGCACAATTACAGCAGCCATGAAGGTTTTAAATTATATCACTGAAGCCCTTCACAAAAAACAACACTGTGTCTCACTTTTTATTGATCTCTCTAAGGCTTTTGATACAGTTTATCATGCTATACTAAGGCAGAGATTGTCGAGTGTAGGTCTTTCAGAGCATGCAGTTGCATGGTTTGCTAACTATCTGTCTGATGTAACTCAGTGCACTCAATTTGATGGGCTTATGTCTGTTAAATTGTCTGTCTTTAATGGTGTGCCCCAAGGCTCTGTACTTGGTCCTCGCTTATTCACTATTTATTTAAATGATTTAGACAAAAATGTCCAAAATGCGCAACTTCATTTTTATGCTGATGATACTGTTATTTACTGTTGTGCCTCGTCTCTTACAAAAGCTTTCCAGAACTTGCAAACGGCTTTTTATACTGTTCAACATACCTTGTGTCAATTGAAGCTTATCCTCAATACTGACAAAACTAAACTAATGGTGTTTTCTAAAGCAAGAAATAGACCTCTGAACCTTTCACTGAAAGGTTGAAATCATTATCTTCTTAGCTACTTCTTTGCTACATTGTCTAAGAAAATATCCATATTGGAAGTTGGCTGGGCTAATGTATACAGATTCTGATAAAACTGGGAAACATGGTGAGAGATTTCTTTTGGATTTTTATTGGGAGTATTATTAATCATTAATTGACATATGGAAGGAAGTCTTTTCGCCTGCCCTTTTTTCTAAATTAAAGAAATATCTTTAATCGTCTTGCTCTTACAAACGCTCCCCGGGCCTTTTCCTCGTAGAAACAATCTAACTGCATTTGCAATGATGATAGCTCCAGTAATTCCTGATTAGTTAGTTCCCTTTTTTTAGTTTAATCCATTTTTCCCTTTAGGATGTCATATTCTTTCTCTCTCTTGGCACGAGCAATTTCTTTTCCCATTGAAATAGCCAAAAGCCTTAATCAAATTTCCTTAGCTCCCAGTAACTTCCAAACATATTCATAACACAGGCACAATTCCTGTATTTATCATTAATTCCTGCTACTTCCTTCTTAAATACTTAATTCTCTAGTAAAGTCTTGTTCATTTTCCAGTAACCTTTAACTTTTTTTGGTTGACAAACCATGCATATTTATCTTTATTGAGATCCCGTTGTGGTCTGTTAAAATCAATGGTTCAATCGAGACTGTATCAACCTTGTCAGCACTATCTTCAGATATCAGCCAGAAATCAATACGGGATTGTATAGATAAATCTTTGGTACTCCATGTAAACATAATCTTATCTGGGTTCTTATGTCTCCAAATATCTAGAACACCTAACCTTAGACATATATTCCTTATCTCACAAACAGAATTGCTATCCATAGGAGGCCATCTATCTAGATTATCATGTAATACTGTATTAAAATCTCCACCCCATATTACTTGAAATTTAGACAAATTGAAATTTAGACATAATTTTACAAAAATAAAGATCTCCTTTTCAAAAAATTACAGATTCCCCTGGCATTAATAGAAAAAACAGAAATGGACATTTACTATCAAAGTGACTATATGAAGAATATTAAACTTGTATACGTTCACATGAATCGGGTTCTCATAAAAAGAAAAGTTCTTACTAGTTGCAAATAAAAACATACCTTTGCACCACGTAAGTGGTTGATCTAAATTATATATATTTATACAATTGCAAATAACATTGTACCATAGATTGGTAAAAACGAATAGCCATTAAGCTAACATTAAGTGTCAGTGCGAATTTCCCTGCCATAAAAAAAATATATATATAAAAAAAGTTTGGCTCACACAAACAATGCTCTTTCCTCAATAAATATCTAGTTTTATCAAATTAGCAAATAAAACTCAGTCCTGCACAACTCACTTGACAAGTCCAGCAGTCAACAAACTAGGCGTCAGCGTGAATTTCCCTTCCATTAACAAAAGCCTTAGCTCCCGCAAAGTATGCCCTTTTCCCTTCCTTCCTTGCTCTCTCAATTATCGGCCACAGACGATTCAGAGCTTCTTTGTCAAATGGAAGCTGCTCCTTGGTTGGGGTATTCGGGTATGAATCGCATTCACCCCCCTTTTTTACACCGCAAGCATATGAGTGAGTTTCAACAATGCCTCTTTTCTCCTTGGAAGTTTCAACATCCATTATCTCAGCAACAGTTTGGTCATGTCCTGATTACATGCTACTAGCTATGAAGACGTTAGCAGGCTAATTTAACTACACACGCTGACACTTTTCGATAGCTAGCTTGTTCGTTGGAAATAGTCAAAAATATATGTCAAAGGTTTGATTAATTACAAAATTATTCATTGTATGGTTAGATATCATTTTTTGTAAAAAAACAACAAATTGCAACTGCAGTCTAAAACTATAAACTTTGTGAGAAAACCCCAAAATTGTTCCTCAGCTAGAAATGTTACACCCTCTCATGTCGCAATCTTTACCATATCACTGATTTCATGGAGCTCTCCTGCTCATCATTTACTTAACAAAATCCCGCAAACGTGAAAGCGCCAGAAATAAACATTGCGAGATTGTACATATGTGTGAGTCAGAGATTTGAAAGCAGACGCTTTCATCCAAAACGATGTACAGTAATCCATATATACATTTTACGTTTGGTTGGCCCAGGGAAATGAGACTTTTTCGAGCTTTTCGAAGCAATTTTTGTATATCTTTCTTTGTAGTACTGTGTTTATTCAATCATTTCGAATTGATCACTTCCCACTGGGTACATACATCAATTCAATGTTTATTCCACGTTGGTTCAACGTAATTTAATTGGAATTACATTGATATTGTGTCACAGTGAATTTTATAATCTGCAGTCAATTTAATTATGTTTTCATGTGCCATGATTCTGACATTTTACATATGATCCTCATAGGATTAGGCTACATAATTACAGTGGTGCAGTAAATGTAATCTCAATTCAATACGATGTGCATATACTGTACATATAGCCAATATAGCTATTAAACCCATGTTCAGTGACTAATCTGTGACGCAAGTGGCCTAATATGTTTGTGACGTTCCATGGAAACCACGGTATTGTTTAAAACTCGATTCTGATTGGCTTGCAGGTCATTCTACAGTGTAAATTATAAATGAAAACGTGCTTTAATAGCAGTGTTACAGATTCACAATACCGAGCGTGTCTCAACCCGTACCGCGCTTTTATCTACCTAAAGGTATCTTCACGCACGACTGGATAGGCCTTTTGGATACGCTTGTCCAAGGTAAGGATATGCGTCAAGATATAGCCTACTTTTAATGTTTTAGTTCCGAACTTAAGTTACTCCAGTCAAGTGATTCATCGTAAAAGTTTGTTGTTTTGACTGAGCAGTCCAATGGACAATAACATACATAGATTATGCATTAGGCATTGCACAAGTCAGTGTTTAGGTCAGAATATAAAGTTGCTACTTCCGTCAACTCAAGTTACTCAATTCAAGTGATTAATCGTAAAATTGAGTTGTTTTGACTGTCAAAACAAATAACTTTGATGGAATATTCAAAATTATAATGGCAATTATGAATCACAAATTCACAACATTACTTGCATTTCAATGATTCATCCAGGCCCAAGACATAAAGTTGCCTGAAAGCTGTGTAACAATCATTCCATTGCTGACCCATAGGATGGTAATCACGTACATGATTGGCTTAATCTAGAATCATGGATACCTTTCATGTGAGTACACACACCATATTTTTTTTTACATATCTCAGAAGGAAGATACCTCAATATCTGGAAGCACTGTCTCATGTACAATTGTTAATGCTATCTCTGAAATGTCTAACAAAATGTTGACTTCATCGTTTCATCAAGACCCTCTCATCACAAGTTGGAACTAGTGGTCAACATTGGGACAATGCAGCCATAAATAACATGGACCAATATTTTAATGGAGGTAAGCACTACACTTCTGATGGGTTTAAAGATTGTATTACATTATCTAAAAGTGAGAAAGTAAACCCCAGCTGTTATTCTTTTCACAGGGAAGGACAATCCCCATTATGCCATGAATGTTTCATTGCTGAACAACCATAGATATGTTTCCTCTAATTTGGCTCCCGTTCCTCCAACAGTGAGCAAGACCTGCCAGCAGAGCTCACTGGAGCAGGGAGACATCCCGTCATCCTTTTGGCGCCTGACAAAGTACACTTTTTTTCTTCTAAATAACACTATAGTAACATCTTCTGCACAAAGTTACATTCCTAATAAGATTGGTGTTAAGTGAGAAAGAATCCTAAAGATGGTCCAATGGGCATGGTCTGAAGCCTCTCGTCATCTCAGTATGTTGAACCACCTGATTTCTTGCAGGCTTGAGATTCAGATCCTGCTGAACGATGTTAAGCATTCGATTAACCACATGCAGGGGACGCTGAACACCATGCAGGGGCAGTGTATTGAGTTGCAGACTGCCTTGTCTAAGGTAGTGTCAGATGAGTCTCAGATACAGAAGAATAAGTCTATGATGGTATGGTGATAATGATTGAGATGGTGATTATAATAATGATGACTAGCGGTACCCCACCCTACGGGCAGTAAATCATTGGATCTGATTAATTCAATTCAATGCAATTCAATCTTTGAGGACTGCAACCATAGAAATACAATTTATTTACACTAATAATAAGCTATTGTCAACTTCCCGTCTATGCTTATCTTGCTCATTGCTCACTGTCAATTGCTCACTGTTACCCTATGTGTGCAACTATTATTGATTTCTCACAGAAAAATAATTTGGTTTCAAATGTACCTGGGGCCATGTAAATAATTGTTAGGCTACTCATTTTGAATCCACCGGTGGCAACTTGTGTGACCATAAAAGTCTGTGTGCGATTGGGCACAGTAAAATTATTTGGTTACTGACCGGCCCTACATTATAGAAGGCCCTTCAAGTCGGAACTAGGAAATTCTGACATTTCTGACTCGTTATGGAATGAGGATTTCAAATTTCCCACTTGTGAAGTATCAGAATCAACCAGTAGGAAGATCTACACTGATAACTTACATTCATTTTAACTCTGAGGTTCCAAGTTTCCGATGGCATGTTAATGCGTCAATAATTGCCATGGTAATTTTGAATGTCCAGTCAGTGAGCATTATGGGTAATTATCCTACATACTTACATCAAATACTTTATGATAGCATCATCTCCTGTAGTAACAGTGCCATTCCAAACACAATAAATGTGAAAATTAACAAAGATACAAAATATTGCTAAAGTGAAGAAAATCAGCTCAAAATTGTAGGAGGAAATGCCCCTGCAGCAGGGAGGCTTACGGTATTATAATATATTGTAGATAACATTAATATAATTTGTGTATTTACAGTATCGTACACATACAAATGAAAGTATATGCTAGGGATTGATCTACACTGAGTGAACAAAACATTAAGAACACCTTCCTATTGAGTTGCCCTCCCCCTTGGTGGTGGACCATTGTTGATACTCAGGGAAAACAGTTGAGCGGGAAAAACCCAACAGCATGGCAGTTCTTGACACAAACCGGTGTGCCTGGGACCTACTACCATACTCTGTTCAAAGGGACTTAAATCTTTGGTCTTGCCCATTCACCCTCTGAATGACACACATACACAATCCATGTCTCAATTGTCTAAAAATCTATCTTTAACCTGCCTCCTCCCCTTCATCTACACTGAGAAGAAGATTTAACAATTAACATCAATAAGGGATTATAGCTTTCACCTGATTAGTCTATGTCACGGAAAGAGAAGGTGTTCTTAATGTTTAATACACTCAGTGTATTTGTCAATGATGTTATAGATTCCAAGTGGTTGATTTTTTAGGGAATGACTATATTCTCTATATTATACCTGCAGATCATCACAGCAGCCGAAGTTGCTGTGCAGAGGGAGGAGATCCCCCGAGCATCAGGCCTCATCCCGTCACAGAGGGAGGGTATCCTCCAAACAGTCAGTGTCCCTGCACAGACGGAGGGTATCCTCCAAACAGCCAGTGTCCCTGCACAGAGGGAGGGGATCCTCCAAACAGCCAGTGTCCCTGTACAGAGGGAGGGGATTCTCTCAGCAGCTAGCATCACTGCACAGAGGGAGGAGATCCTCCGAGCATCAGGTCTCATCCCGTCACAGAGGGAGGGTATCCTCCAAACAGTCAGTGTCCCTGCACAGACGGAGGGTATCCTCCAAACAGCCAGTGTCCCTGCACAGAGGGAGGGGATCCTCCAAACAGCCAGTGTCCCTGTACAGAGGGAGGGGGTTCTCCCAGCAGCTATAATCATTGCAAAGAAGACGGAGATCCTCCGAGCATCAGGCCTCATCCCGACACAGAGGGAGGGGATTATCTCAGCACCTAGCATCATTGCGCAGAGGGAGGAGATCTTCCGAGCATCAGGCCTCATCCCGTCACAGAGGGAAGGGATTCTTCCAGCATCTTCTATCACTGCGCAGAAGAAGAAGATCCTCAGAGCATCAGGCCTCATCCTTGCACAAAAGGAGTTGATCCTCCTGATGGCCAGTGTCACTGCGCAGAGGAAGGGAATCGTCCGAATGGCCAGCGTCCCTGCGCACAGGGAGGGGATTGTCCCAAAGGCAAGTGTCTCTGCTGAGAGGGAGGGGGTTCTGCCAGCAGCTAGCATCACTGCGCAGAGGGAGGAGATCTTCCGAGCATCAGGCCTCATCCCTGCACAGAGGAAGGGGATCCTCCAAACAGCCAGTGTCCCTGTACAGAGGGAGGGGATTCTCTCAGCACCTAGCATCACTGCGCAGAGGGAGGATATCTTCCGAGCATCAGGCCTCATCCCGTCACAGAGGGAGGTGATTTTTCTAGCATCTTCTATCACTGCACAGAAGAAGAAGATCCTCAGAGCATCAGGCCTCATCCCTGCACAAAAGGAGTTGATCCTCCTGATGGCCAGTGTCACTGCGCAGAGGAAGGGAATCGTCCCAATGGCCAGCGTTCCTGCGCACAGGGAGGGGATTGTCCCAAAGGCTAGTGTCTCTGCTGAGAGGAATGGGATCCTCCAAACAGCCAGTGTACCTGCACAGAGGGAGGGGGTTCTTCCAGCAGCTAGCGTCACTGTGCAGAGGGAGGAGATCCTCCGAGCATCAGGCCTCATCCCTGCACAGAGGGAGAGGATCCTCCAAAAATCAAGTGTCCCTGCACAGAGGGAGGGGATCCTCCAAACAGCCAGTGTCCCTGTACAGAGGGAGGGGATTCTCTCAGCAGCTAGCATCACTGCGCAGAGGGAGGAGATCCTCCGAGCATCAGGCCTCATCCCTGCACAGAGGGAGTTGATCCTCCTGAAGGCCAGCGTCCCTGCACACAAGGAGTGGATTGTCCCAAAGGCTAGTGTCCCTGCAGAGAGGGAGGAGATCTTCCTCGCAACCAGTGTCCCTGTGAAGAATGGACACAATCATCCACAACCATCTCCCATCATCCCCATGGTGGCACCACTGTGGAAATGGGATGGTGGAGCGTGTACTCCACCTGTGGATTTCTATTCCAAGAGAAGAGGTCACTTAAACTTACCTAATTAGTAAAGAATTTACCATTGTGATAGCGTGAGAATTAGCGGTGATAGGTTAAATGTATGGCTCATGTGAGTGTATATCTGTAATACTTTCATGCATTTTCTACATAAAACAGGTTTAGCTCCATTTTACTTTGACATTTTAGTCATTTAGCAGACTCTCTTATCCAGAGCGACTTACAGTAGTGAGTGTATACATTTTCATACTCCAGTGAATCTCTCCAGGATTTCGCATGGATTTTTTGGATATTTGCGGATAAATATGCTAGATTTTGCAGCAACAATTATGACATTTTGCATAGCAATATGCAATTGTTTTGTCCAATTTGTTGCAAAAATGCGCTGACAAGGGAAAAAACTGTGTTGACGTGTGGCTTGATTGAACCATATTATGCAGTAAATGTGCGGTGATTGGTTGAAATTGCGAGCCCTCTTTTTGTACTGTGGTAATGGGGAAGTTCTATGCGATAATATTGTGATGATGTGACTATTTTATGCAGAAATAGTTTGGCGATTGGTCAAATTTGTAAGCCCTCGCATAATATGCAGGGAATTGTTGATTTTGCAACCAAAACAATGCGATCGCAGAGTCCTGGAGTAACCTCCCTGCGTGTAGGTTAAGATTGGGTTGTAAACAGAGTATCAGAGCCAGACGTTCCTACCTGTCAGCCAGTAATTGTTCTGTATGGTGACATGAGCAGAGTGGCCTGACTTCTCCCACTTATTACAGATGTCCGACTTAGATATGTTGAGCATCCTGCTATGATGTCCATCACCAAGCCGGAACACTCCGAGGCCACTTCTCAGTGCCAGACTGGCAGCCGGCCGGTGGCTGAGCCCGAGACCCCTGCTGTTCACAATAACAGTGGAGGCTGGCTCAGCTGGGTTTTTGGGAGTGGAAGATTTAATAAGAAGGAGGTTCATCTACCTGAGGACAAAGACAGATCTGTAAGGAACTGGTTCTTAACACTATATTCTATGTAGAGACAATTGAGTGGATATTTTTTTTTATTGTGGCTTGCTTCACATTGCTAACATCTTCTTCCTCAGATTGTCTGGGATCCAACTCTGCACAGATGGGTTAACAAAACTGAGCCCAAGGCTGAGGTACATACTTAAATTCAATGAAATTAAAAACAGTGAACAACCATTGTATTTCAACTGTGATAATATTACTAACAATTTGGAAAATGTGTTGATGTGTTTTACAGAACAAGTGTGTACCACCACCTCCACCGATGGGGACATATGGATATCAGGGGAACACTGGCCCCAAAGGAGTGAATTCTTACTCTATGAAAGCAGGTGAATATTGCTTTAGAATTCATGTGGTTTAACCAAGACTGTGTCAGCCGATCATAGATGTCCCTGGTGGTCTCCTGCTAACAGCTTTCCCACTACCAGCAGGTCTATGGGGCAGCAAATACCCTACAATACATTACAATGATGGGACCAACTCAAAGCCTCCAAGCCATGGGCCTGGACTGCTTCCTAGACAGCTCTCTGGCTTGCTCCCTCCTTCACACGTTGACCTCATGGCACCAATGGTTGTGCCACCTGACACTCTACCCTACTGAGGTATGACTCTGGAAAATCCTTCCAAATTGTATCCATTCATCATTAACTGAGATTTTTCTTTAACATAGCAAGTGGCTGAAATAGCAAGGATGTTAACTATTTCTTATTTTTGTCCAACAGGCCATTTGCCCAGAGTGGATTTGCCATACATAGAATTTTTCAGCATTAAAAATCTTCAGCATAAAAAAGTATTAAAAGATGATCTTTTAATTAAATCTCTCCTTTGTGTCCTCATGTTCACATTAATTTGATGTGTTCTATCATCCTTTACAATGCTTATTGCTTCTGCATTGCTTTACAGACAAGTATATATTATACACATATATTTTATTTTAGACATTACAAAAACATATTTTTGTGCATTTTGGATTTCCTACATTTACTTACTGTACAGACAAGTATATTTTATACATATATATATTTTTTAACTACATTTTTTTATGTATTCCATAGACGGAAAGAAATATATTTAGATGCATTTTGAATTCCTAAATGTCAATATTTTATTTTCTGTGTCACGTGTTTATGCCCATTTATGTACATCCTGTGTATGTTACCCTTCCAATGAGCTTATCATATAAACTACAACGCAAAAAGTATGGTTTAATTCACTTTTAATAATGTTAGCACAGGTAACAGCCGTTTACAATCTTTCTTTAGTTTTTCATTCTTACTCTTCCCAATTCAATTAAACTATATTTCTTTATTTCCCATGGGCTTCACCAGAGTACCCCCTAGTGGCTGGAATACAACTGTATTAAGCCCCTTACAACACCCCCCTGCAAAAACGAAATGTTGTCCCAGTTGCAGCCTAGTATCTGTCTTGTTTTGCACACTTTGTACAAAATAATAAAATGCAGTACTACAGGATATTTCTTAACGTAGCTCTTTATTAGCTAGCTATAACTGGCATGTTCACGTATCGCCAACCAGCATCAAACTGACCATGACCTAACCATTTGGGTGGTCTTAACCAATCATAGCACAGTATAATATGGCGGTAAAATGCATCCAATTATAATTCAGTATGTTTACACATATGGATATTACAGTATCCAAACTGATATGCCATTTTTAGTTGTTTTTTAAAACAGCGGGACACCACCCTCACCTTCGACCAGCTGGTGGACCTGTCCATTCGGCTGGATAACCTGCTGGCTACCCAAAGACGTCCAGACCTCTGCGACCATCTGTGGCCGCAGAGGTCACACTGCCGGTCAGTGCCGGGTTTGTTCCTCTGGGGGTCGAGGCAGCAGGCAGGGCACTCTGGCGTCACCCCAGGTGAGCCGGCACCATTCTCACCCAGAGCCCTCTGTTGCACACATGTTTTTGTATGTTACTTTTCCTGAGTTTTCCCCGCATTCCCAGCATAAAGCGCTCGTCGATTCAGGCGCGGCTGGGAATTTTATGGACAGATAATTTGCCCATAGTTTAGGGATCCCCATTGTTCCAGTGGCTATGCCCTTCCCAGTTCACGCCTTAGTCGACCATTATGGTCAGGGTTGATTAGGGAGGCCACCGTTTCCGCTCAGTCTCTTCCTCATTGACTCTCTTGCGTTTCCCGTGGTACTAGATCTACCCTGGTTAGCTTGTCATGACCCCACTGTTTCATGGCAACGGAGGGCTCTCACGGGGTGGTCGCGAGAGTACTCGGGGAGGTGTCTAGGGGTTTCCGTTGGTGCTACTACAGTGGAAACTCCAGACCAGGTCTCCACCGTGCGCATTCCCCCCGAATATTCCGATTTGGCTCAATGACTCAATTACCACCCCATCGTCTAGGGATTGTGCAATAATTCTCCTGGTAGACGCTGCACTTCCCAGGAGTCACGTGTATCCCCTGTCACAGGCGGAGATGGCGGCTATGGAAACATTTGTCTCCGAATATCTGCATCAGGGGTACATTCGGTCCTCCACTTGACCCGCCTCAAGTTTTTTTTTTGTGAAGAAGAAGGCGGGAGGTCTGCGCCCGTGTATTGCCTATCGAGCCCTAAACCAGATCACTGTGAAGTACAGTTACCCGCTACCTCTCATAGCCACAGCGATTGAGTCAATGCACGGGGCGCGCTTCTTCACCAAACTAGATCTCAGGAGCGCTTACAACCTGGTGCGTTTCCGGGAGGGAGACGAGTGGAAGACGGCGTTCAGTACTACCTCAGGGCATTATGAGTACCTCGTCATGCCGTACGGGTTGATGAATGCTCCATCAGTCTTCCAAGCCTTTGTAGACAATATTTTCAGGGACCTGCACGGGCAGGTATAGTGGTGTATATTGATGACATTCTGATATACTCCGCTGCACGCGCGGAGCATGTGTCCCTGGTGCGCAGGCTGCTTGGTCGACTGTTGGAGCATGACCTGTACGTCAAGGCTGAGAAATGCCTGTTCTTCCAACAGTCTGTATCCTTCCTAGGGTACCGCATTTCCACCTCAGGGGTGGAGATGGAGAGTGACCACATTTCAGCCGTGCGTAATTGGCAGACTCCGACCACGGTAAAGGAGGTGCAGCGGTTCTTAGGGTTTGCCAATTACTACCGGAGGTTTATCCGGGGTTTTGGTCAGGTGGCGGCTCCCATTACCTCACTGCTGAAGGGGGGGCCGGTGCGTTTGCAGTGGTCGGCAGAGGCGGACAGAGCTTTCCTCCGTTTGAAGGCGCTGTTCACCGATGCTCCGGTGTTGGCACATCTTTGACCCTCTTTGGCGTTCATAGTGGAGGTGGACGCATCCGAGGCTGGGGTTGGAGCCGTGCTCTCACAGCGCTCGGGTACGCCACCGAAGCTTCGCCCCTGTGCTTTTTTTTCCGAAGAAGCTCGGGCCGGCGGAGTAAAACTATGATGTGGGGGACAGGGAGCTGTTGGCGGTGGTTAAAGCCCTGAAGGTGTGGAGACACTGGCTCGAGGGGGCTAAGCACCCTTTCCTCATCTGGACTGACCACCGTAACCTGGAGTATATCCGAGCAGCTAGGAGACTGAATCCTCGTCAGGCAAGGTGGGCCATGTTTTTCACCAGATTCAGATTCACGATCTCGTATAGACCAGGTTCCCTTAACACAAAGGCTGACGCGCTGTCCCGTCTCTACGACACTGAGGATCGGTCCATCAATCCTATTCCCATCATTCCGGCTGCTAGGCTGGTGGCACCGGTAGTATGGGAGGTGGACGCGGACAACGAGCGGGCACTAAGGGGGGAACTGCGCCTCCACATTGCCCGGAGGGTCGTAGGTACGTGCCGCTTGCTGTCCGTGATCAATTGATTCGGTGGGCTCATAGTCTACCCTCGTCGGGTCACCTGGGGATTCTGAGGACAGTGCGGGGTCTTAGGGGGAAGTACTGGTGGCCCACCTTAGTTAAGGACGTGCGAGTCTGTTTCCTCCTGTTCGGTGTGTGCCCAGAGCAAGGCTCCTAGGCACTTGCCTAGAGGGAAGTTACTACCCCTCCCCGTTCCACAACGGCCGTGGTCTCATCTATCGGTGGATTTCCCCACTGATCTTCCCCCGTCTCAGGGAAACACGGCGATCCTGGTCGTTGTGGATCGGTTCTCTAAGTCCTGCCGTCTTATCTCGTTGCCCGGTCTCCCTACGGCCCTACCGACTGCGGAAGCTCTGTTCACCCATGTCTTCCGGCACTACGGGGTGCCCGAGGACATCGTTTATGATCTTTGTTGTCACTAGCAATAGATTGTATAGCTGTGTCACAGTCCCCTTTAAAACTAAATCCATTTTACAATGGCTGTACTTGAACTCAACATGATTGAGTTGCATAGAAAAGTAGCAGATTCAACATCCTTTTGACTATCTGGAGATATGCCAACACAATCAGTGATTGTTTACAGTTTGGTGATTTACAAAAACAAAAGTGTTTGGGGTTTCTTGTGCTGTGTGACACATTCTTCACCATATTTACCTTTCACTGCATTTCTCCTCCCCCCTCTGTGTTTGGTGTTTTTGTATCAGTTAGTTTAGTCTGACTGTTGCACCGACATAAATTTGTGCTGTCATCCTCATCTCCTATTTCATTACATATGGGTGACGGCCCAACGGATTGGTCAACTCAACCTATTCCTCAATCTGATTAACAAAACTGAGGCTAAACTGAGGCTGAGGCTGATTAACAAAACCTCCATTCTTGTCCCACATATTCCTAAGATTTTTGACACTATGTTTAGTGACAATTGGTTTTCCAATTGGCCATTGCAAGGTTTTGTCAACTTCCTCACAAAATTGGAAATCACATTTTTCATTATGCTGCATAATGGAATGTATTGCCCTTGAAATATGATGACAATCCCAAAATGCATTTTTGTCCCCCCCCCCCACACAACATTTGAGTCTTAACTTTCTGATCGTTCACAACATCCATGCCACCCCCATACAATTAATGCTTCAGATTTGGTGGTTCAAGAGCCTTATTTTAATTTATCATCTGTTGTGTCAAATTATTCTTATCTATGCATTTATCAGTACGGTCAACTCCACAGTTAACGCTTATCACCCCAGACAACAGTGTCACTATCAGTACAGTCAACTCCTACTTTAGCACTAGGTCCACCCTTTACCAGTTCTTCCACCAACACCAGATCTCTGCAACAAATCCCTTCCCTAATTTATTATATTTTATTCCAGTATATTGTTGTTAAATCATTATTATATAGGTTAGATCTATGGATAGTATAGCCTATAATTGTCTGTGAAACAGGTAGGCCTACCTCTTATTTCTTAAATAGGCTCGAACACAAAGCCCTCTTGTTATAAAGTCAAATTAAAATGAATACCCTAGTGAGTAATCCCAACCCCACTTTATTTTAGCATCTAGAATAGTTGTTTCTATTTAAGCCAATATGTAATTTATAGGCCTATAGTGCAGGGCTAGGCAACCATGGGCCTGGAGTGCCGCAGACCCTTCATGTTTTTGATTTACCAACCTGGAACAGCGGGTGTGTTGAATTTAGGCAATCACTGAACTGATCAATTAGCTCAGTTGGTCAGGTGTGGTGCCTAGTTGGAACAAAATCCTGTAGTACCTGCTGCGCTCCAGGAACAGAGTTGCCTATCCCAGCTATAGAGCCCCAAAGTGGCGGTGTCATAATACCCGAACAAGGAAATGGTTCTAATCGTTTTTCCACCATTTATTTTTCCCCTTAAGGAATTTTAGAAACACTTAAGGGCTGTGTTTTGTATAGGCTTACCCTGGCATGACGTTTTGATAACCATTTAAATCACTCTTGGACAAGGTGACTTTCAAAAATATATCCGGGTCTATTTACTCTCCGATTCTAAAATGCTAATTAGCATCAATGTAGACACGCAAGACTACAAATCCCTGCAAGCTCCTGCACGTCATCTCTAGCTGACCTTTGCAAACAGGTATATTGTGTCAATTTAAAACTTGCACAAAACAGTTCACAGAATTGTCAATTTAAAGAAATGTATTCATTACTACATTTTGCTAACATTAGATATAGTTAATCAAGAGATTCTTTCCTTTGTCTCGATTCGGCAGTCTCATC
The DNA here is from genome assembly GCF_016432855.1 of Salvelinus namaycush. Taxonomy (NCBI): domain Eukaryota; kingdom Metazoa; phylum Chordata; class Actinopteri; order Salmoniformes; family Salmonidae; genus Salvelinus; species Salvelinus namaycush. The sequence goes on along the minus strand of NW_024061104.1, from coordinate 111,634 downwards.
CAGATCATTCATGGCATTTTTAGGTCTTTATGATAGCCACATTAGCAGCTAATTAGCATTTAATTTTTAGGGGTAAATACAAGCGAATATATTGATAAGTCAGCTTGTCCTGGACCTAGAGAGATTTACACGGTTAGCAAAACGTCACTCAAAAGTAAGCTTACACGAAACACAGACCTTATTTTAAGTGTTTCTATAATCCAGTAAGGGAAAAACGATTGGAACAATTTATTTTATGGGTATGACTCATATTGTGGTACTCTATAGTGTATTGTACTGGGGGCTATGGACTGGGTGGAGTAGAAAGTGTTGCCATAGACCTCAGTCCCCCATAAAATAACACCATATATAGATTCTACAGACCCTAGTGAGTAATCCCAACACCACTTTTACTTTGGCACCTAGAATAGTTTTCTCCCTATAAACCAATATGTATTTCATATACAGTGTATTGCATTGGAGGCATTTATTTGACCTTGGAACATGTGTTGAACCCCAAACTGAATGCAAATATTACTTAAATATGAAGAACTGTGAGTCATGGATGATCTGGAGTTAGACCTGAGGGCGCCTGGAGAAGAACAGGGCGAAAATGAGTCTTCAGATGACGATGAATCAATCAACAGAAAACGAATCAAGAAGCCAAACCTTCCCCTGGCGCCTCCTTTATTTAAAGGTCATTTATAAAATGGAGTGTGTAGAAGAATATGTGAACCCTTGAGTAAGCTAAACCAGCTAGTTAGCTAGTTCAAGCTGCTGTTTACTGACAAGTACTACATACACTATATATTGTGAGTGGACCAAGTAATTGGGCGTCACTCTAAAGCGGGAAGGTGGAACAAACGAGTCAGGAGTAGGTTTTCTTGATTGAACACAGTTCTCTATTGAGGGCATTTGGTCAACACAAACACTCCAACATAATCAATGAAAATCTCCCAAGGAAAAACATACATCTTCTTCTCCAGATCAAACAGGAACACAATACGATTGTCTTTAAACTACAACAAAAGTCACGGGATTGTCACCGTCTTAGTGGTTCTTCATAGATAGATCATAGCTCCTCTGTCTCGGTGGCCATCTTCCAGAGATAGTTCTTCCTCCTGGTGCTGGTTCCATACTCTCTCTTCTAGGGGAAGGAGAATATCTCATTAGTACCGTCAGCTGTGCTTAATTGCCTCTGGTTACCTTGTCTCCCATGCCTTGTTGGGCTACCATCCGTGAGCCCAGCCTGCCCTCTGGTGGTCCTTCCACATACCTTCCCCCTCAGGACCGAACCGGAGGGTCGGGCGCCAGACGCACCGTCTTGGTCGCGTCGGGACAGCGCGTCTGCATTCCCTTTCCTCGATCCGGCCCTATGGATGACATGGAAAGAGAACGGTTGTAAAGACAAAAACCATCTGGCTATTCTGTTGTTATTGTTTCTCTTACCAGCCATCCACGTGAGGGGCGCATGGTCAGTAACTAATGCAAACCTCCGACCCAGTAGGTAGTACCGGAGATAATCGAGGGCCCACTTAATGGCTAAGGCCTCTTTCTCTACGGTAGCATACCTCTGTTCCCGATCGCTGAGCTTCCTACTTATGAAGAGAATCGGCTTCTCTGCTTCGCCTTTACCCTGAGCTAGTACGGCCCGAGCCCCATATCCGAGGCGTCGACCTGCACAATGAACTCTTGTGAGAAGTCCGGAGCCTGTAGGACGGGATCAGAACACAGGCCATCTTTTAGCAATTGAAACGCCTCTTCCGTCTCGTCTTTCTACTCTACCTGGTTTGGCAAGTTTTTCTTGATGAGGTTTGTGAGGGGATTGGCAATAGTTGCATATCCCGGGATAAAACGGCGATAATATCCCGTTATCCCTAAGAAGGCCCGAACGTCCCGCTTGGTCCGGGGTCGCGAATTGTCCCGAATTGCCCTGGTCTTCTCTGCCTGTGGGCGTATTTTCCCATTCCCCACGGTGTACCCCAGGTATTCCGCTTCGGACAGGCCCAGGCAGCATTTATTTGGATTGGCCGTCAACCCTGTGGCTTCCAAACTCACGAGCACCGCCCGTAATCGCAGGAGGTGACTATCCCAGTCCTCGCTGTGGATAACCACATCGTCTATGTACGCCGCTGCATACTCTTGATGGGGCAGTAGAATGGCATCCATGAGGCGTTGGAAAGTTGCAGCGGCACCATGCAGTCCGAAGGGCATCCTCACATACTGGAAAAGCTCCTCTGGTGTGGCGAAGGTCAGTCTTTGGGCGATCCTCTGGAGCCACCGGCACTTGCCAATATTATCGCCTTTCCTAAGCGCTCCAAGAGTTCATCCACGCGGGGCATGGAATACGCATTGAATGTAGAGATGGCATTCACGGCCCTAAAGTCGTTGCAGAGTATCATACTACCATCGGATTTGGGGATCAGGACTATGGGACTGGACCACTCACTCGTCGATGGCTCGATCACACCCATCCTCAACATCTCCCTTACCTCGTTCTTAGCGATGACTCGGCGAGCCTCAGGAATCCTGTAAGGGCGGATATGCACTTTCTTGCCGGGTTCAGTGTGGATATGGTGGAACAGGACATCTGTTTGTCCTGGAATGGAGAGAAAATTCGAACGAAGTTCATAATCAGCTTGTCTAGCTGTCTTGACTGCTCTGGCAGGAGAGTTTGGCCACGGCGCACCTGTGGTAGAGCCTCCTCTTTTCCTTTGCCCTCCAGGGCCATCAAAGCCACCTCCTCCTCTCTTCCATGGTAAGTCTTCAACAAGTTTATGTGATAGAGTTGGACCTTCTTCCTTCTATCAGGTTGCTTGATGAGGTAATTGACCGGTGAGACCCTTTTCATTACCTCGTAGGGCCCCCTCCACTGTGCCAGCAAGCGATGTTCGGCCGTGGGCACGAGCACAATCACTTGCTCTCCCACGGCGAACTCACGGGGGGTCGCGGACTTATCATAGGCCCGGCCTTGGGTCCTTTGTGCCTTCTCCATATGCTCCTTGACTATGGGCCACACTGCTGACAGGCGGTCTCTCATCAGGGTAATATGTTCTATTGTGGATCGAAAGGGGCATGGTTGGGTCTCCTTGGCTAAGTCGAGGATCCCTCGACAGGGTCTGCCATAGAGCAATTCAAACGGAGAGAATCCAGTGGATGCTTGGGGTACTTCTCGCAGGGCAAACATTAAGTGTGGGAGAAGTCAGTCCCCACACAGCAGGGTCGGTGTTATAAATGTCAGTCTCCCGACCATTATGCCCCACAATGTCCTAGCAAGGACGAGCCCATGGTCACGGATTCATCACTGCCCACCCCCACACATCTTGGTTTGAGGGGGCAGGATCAACACTGTTGGTTAGCAGAAATAGCCCCAGCCCCAGAGATTCCAGTTCGAGTCGAAGGACAAGATGTGGTAGCCATTCTGGACTCGGGAAGTATGGTTACGTTAGTAGAGGAGCGGCTGGTGACCTCCGCAACACTGCTACCAGACAAAGTAGCCGTATCCTGTATCCATGGAGACACCCACTATTAACGGTATTACTAAAAATTCAACAATGGCTTCCCCATCTGAATGACCTAATCTAATCTCCTAACATCATGAATGAAATCTTACATTCAGGAGAATCCTTGCCCCAGGGGAGGAGGAGAACTTGGAGGTGGAAGAAGAGGAGGATGCTGCTACAGGAGCAGGCTCCCCAGAGTCCTTTCCCAACAGAGTACCAGGTAAGTACTCACAAAGTACTGGCAAAGTACTCAACAAATACTGTGTTTTATTTGTAATCTATGGTGTATATATAGCATTCATAATCATTGGTCTTTATTCTGAATCTGTTGACTGTGTAATTTTGCCATGGTTATTTTTTTGGGCTTTGTGGCCCTGTTTTGAGTGCCTTTGTGATTGCTGTCTCCTCTGTTCCCTGTCTCTCTGCATGGCTTCATCACTCTGTCCTCACTGCCTGCTCCATTCACAGTTTTGCAAGGTATGGTTTGGTTGAGAAGTAAGGGGCTGGCATGGGTCTGAATGGGTCTATGTCTTTTTATAGTTTTGTCGTAGCATGAATATGATTGCCTACTAATGGACAGTTTGTTATTATCAAAAACCCTATCCTACTACTACTAGATAGCTTTAGTTGTTGAATCTACTTTACAATGTATTTTTTTATAAGCATTCACCAAAACGTGTATGTCATCTTAGCCTTATCTGTTAGTCTACAACTTCTTCTGCTGCCTATTATTGTATAAGTAAAATACTGCTGACAGTAATGACTTGAACAAGGATCTGTAAGTATAAACACTGGTTACGTCCCAAATGACACCCGATTCCCTATGCAGTGCAATATGGGCCCTGGTCAAAAGTAGTGCACTATAGTAGTGAACTTGTCCCCCTTGCCCATTTTAAACATGTATTGTAGGATTTTTATTTTTGTATTGCTTGTAACTGCTTCGGGTAATGCAAGTTCTTGTGCTGTTAGGGGAATAACCTATGTGTAAATGTAACAATCTGCTGCTGTATTTTTTTGTGTGATCGTTTTGTGTAGTTTCTTAATCATTGTACATAAACTGTATGTGTAAACATGTATACGCAGGGCCCAGCTGTAAAAGAGACCTTGGTCTCAGTCTGTGTTCCTTGTTGAAATCAAGGTATAATAATATAGGGAGTAGGGTTCCATTTGGGACGGTACCATTATCTTGATTTCAGCTGCATTAGTTCTGGGAACGTGGGAATGTTTTCTGCAATTATTGTATCTTTAGAAAGTTACAGCTTTCATGTCTCCAACAGGTACATTGTTGCCACGGTTACCCTCAGAGCCCAGGATGTCGCTGCTCACAATAAAGATTGACAAGATTGGGCTGAAAGATGCTGGGCAATGCATTGATCCCTACATGACAGTTAGTGTGAAAGGTACTAAATGTAGGCTACATTGTTTACATTGCTGAGATGACTTGCTTACATTCACATCTGAAATGGTAAGGTCTGAAACAGTGATAATCTAGAAAAATGTTTAAATAATTATCTCTGTTGAGTTGACACTTGACAGTACATTTTTATAAATATAATTTATTCCTGCAGAACAGCCCAAGTGAATCTGAACGTTTTGTTTCCCAACAGATTTGAGTGGCATTGATTTGAACCCAGTGCAAGACACACCTGTGGCAACCCGAAAGGAGGACACATACATTCACTTCAGCGTAGACATTGAGATCCAGAGACATATCGAGAGACTACCAAAAGGTAGTCAAACGTTCTATTTCTACTGAATTAGTAGTGGGGCCTCTATTTAGCCAGTATCATGTAATATTAAGCCAATACAGTGTCAGTTTATGTTCAAATCCTTGCAGAGGGATTGGGCAGACAATCGTTAATCCTGAATTTTGTTCATGTTCCGGGGGCAGCTATTTTCTTTGAGTTCAAGCACTATAAACCCAAGAAGGGGTTTACAAGCACAAAATGTTTTGCCTTCATGGAAATGGATGAGATCAAACCTGGTCCCATTGTGATCGAGTTGTGAGTGACACATTTTGTGTTTTCCAGATTAACTTTCTTTAAATGTAGTCACTATTTTATTTTAAGATGAAAATAAATTAAATAACTATTTATTTTGAGAATCTCAGATTTTAGCTATTTTTGGTGGGGGTGGGGGGGTTCTGGTTCAGTCTGCCCTTTGAGTATACCGTTTGAATGAATCACTTATTTATGCTATCGGATGTCAGGTACAAGAAGCCTACTGACTTCAAGAGGAAGACGCTCCAGCTCCTGACCAAGAAGCCACTCTATCTCCACCTCCACCAGACGTTGCACAAAGATTAATAACCGAGGTCACAGAGTAGAGCACATCAAGAAAGCAGAAGCGCCACAGAATTCCACTGCAGTCATCAGACATCCAGCAAAGTTTGGTGTACCGCCTCCCTATCCGCCTCCACTCACATCAACAATACTAAACCCAGCAGGCCCAAATGCCACAACCTCAACTCTGTGATAGGACGGCCCTGGATGACACATATTAACTACAGCGGTGACAACACACTACTGTATAGTGCTGCTTCGTAACCAAGTGGGAGGTGGGAATTTACCAGTTGTGAAGTCGTAAATACCAGTTGGATGCATTCACGTGATTTGAACTTGTTGAGAAAAGATCATTTGGCTAATGGCCAACAAGCTGCCTAAACCATAAACTTAAAGCTACAAAATGCAGTATTTGACCCCTCTGGTGCCAATTAGCGATCACTTTTTTTCTCCTCTCTGCATGACGCTCAATGGAAAAGAAGAGTTGAGTTAGCAATTGGTACTGTATGTCAAACAACCAGCCTCGTCTTTAGTCTTCCTCTGCCTTTCCCTTTGGGGATGAAAGAGGATCAACATGGTCATAGGTGCTCAAGCGGTCTATTGATGATGTCATATCCTGGTGCCAATTTCAAAAGATCTCTTTGTGCTCATTTGACACTGCCACAGTGAAAATATATAACTGCCCTGTTCATTTACTTACATCCTTATCACTGATCTGGCGTTATTTAATAGGTAAAAGTAATATATTGGGATATTTGCTTTAATCTATCACATTAGATGTGTGATTACTTCAAGGATGGGAGGAAGGATGCATTTTTTTAGCATTCAAAAAGGATTCTGAGATGCTATGATGTCATCCTGTTATAAAGGGAGTTGAAAAGGATGCTGCATGTAACTGAAGTTGACTTTTACCTTTGTTTTGAATGCTGTTCCCATCAAGGACACACTGGCTAACCACTATTAAAACATTGTCTCCATTTTATTAATATTTTTTTTGTATGGCACTAACTGAATACACTTATGGTGCTTTCAAGAGAACCGGGAACTCTGAAAAAAATTGGGTCAAATCATGACGTCAGTGATCATCGGGTTGGAATGTCAGAGCTCTAGAAAGGTGCCAGAGTTCCCGACGTGGAATTCCGAGTTGGATGACTCAAAAGATTTCTCCCAGTCGGAGCTCGTTTTTTTCAGAGGTCCCAGTTGTCTTGAACACACTGAAGTCGGCGATTTCTGAGTTCCCAGATGTTTTGCTCACGGCATTAAGAGACACTAATCAGTGCATATTATTGTGTGTGCTGTACGACAGGGTTGACGATTGTCAATACAGTGTTGTGCTTTTGGTAACAGGTTGTGATAAAATGAACATTTATCATTGGACTGACAATTTACACTGCTTTCATTTTTAATAAACAAAATGCTGTTTGAATAGTGGTCCTTCCTTCTTTACACTTACTAAAGGAGCGAAACCTAACATGTCAAATTTTCACTAGGCTTGTTTGACATTGCAGGTGACTGCTGACTAATATACAAATGACCTTGCATCATAAAATAAACGACTCATTATTTGTAGATCAGTTAGTCATAATGAATCACATATTTGATTCTCACTAACATAGCCACTGCCGCGTAACACTAGTGAAGGCTTTGCAGGAGTGTCCATAGTAATTACCAGAATTACCCACTTAAATCAGGAATAAACAGATGGGTATTACTGTAGCAGTTATTGTTAGCATGTACAAAGAGAGCAAATTCAAGTGTTGGGTGTCGACAGAAAATCCACTTAGTCGTCATGATTAACCTTCAGTAACTCCATTTATGGCATCACATACTGTAGAAATGTACAATGTCAATTCAGACCTGGAACAATGTGAAAAACGTGATGACAAACCCTGTTCATTCTACCTGCACTGTTACTGTAGACTAGAGCAGGGTTTCGCAAATTCGGTCGTGCCCCCCCCCCCCCCTCCTCCTGGTGCACATTTTGGTTTTTGCCCTCGCACAACACAGCTGATTCAAATAATCTAAACTTGATGAGTTGATTAATAGAATCAACTGTAGTGCTAGGGCAAAAGGACTGAGTTTGGGAAATCCTGGACTATAGCATAAGACTCATCAATCCCTTGTATGCCCTTACTTTTCCCTGTGTCATTCACTCAGAACCACTTTCAGTGTACAGTATGTTGGTGACAGGCAGAGCAGAGCCCCACTACACAGTCATTTGACAGCCTCGATAACAGTGTACATCATAACATTACAGATATGCCAATAATCACTCAAGTGTTTTGGTAGCGCTAAATATTGTCGGTGGCTACAAAGAAACGTTCTGGGACCTACAGAGAGTAAAACATTTCTAACCAAAGCATGCAATGAAATACATTTAATGCAAATAGTCTTTAGTCAAGTGCAACATTTTTTTGTTATTTTCTTTTTATTGAAAATAAATAGATAAATGTGATGCATCCCTGATGTAACATAAGAACAAAAAAAGAAACAAATGTGAAGGTCATTTGACAGGTGTTCAGTTAGTGGGTGATTACTGGCTTTTCACATGTAATACAGCTACCCATACAAAACAAAATGCAGTCAGACATTTCCTTTCAAACTAAAATGGATCACAAAAGTTGTCATATGCTTCATATGAACAATAGACAACTGCAGTACCTTTTACCAGTTTTATTAATAAAATATCCTAAGAACAGCAAATACATATTTGACTTTCAACTTACACAACTTTCCTTTTCAGTTCATTCTGAAGAGAGTTTGGGGAAGAGTTAAGATAATATGGTACTTCTGAAATGATCGATCAAGCAACCCAAAAGCTTGGGGTCCATTTATTTTGAATAATTTCCACAGGAAACCATGATAACATTGTGAAATTAATACAAAATCAACATAATACCCTTTGAAAAACTTAAATCCTCAGTCATACAATAGAAATGTTATTGCACAATAGGACTTGCAGAGTAACAAGCCTCAGTTCTACTCCTCTTCAAGTCATTATTACATTTCAGACACGAAACATAAGACATTGATTTTCTGATGCTTTAATAGGAACACTAACTTTTTAGATACTTCTGTTGTTTGCAAGTATATCATATGATATTTATTTTCAGCCTATTAAAAACAAAAAGGAAAAAATAAAGAGATGAATCGTGGTTGATTAAATGTAGCCAGGTCGTTAACGGTTGGTAGGTGTCTAAGGCTCTGCCATGGCAGAGCTGACTGAGTCCTGGGGGGCAGCTGTTGCCTGCTGGGAGCTGTAGTCTTGCCCCTGGCCCTGGGGGCCAGCGTCGGGCTGGGGGCCCACTGAAGAGTCATGGCCATGTGGGACCTGTGGCTGCACAGGGAAGTCTTTGGGGCCGACATGAGGAGGGAATGGGGCCACCCCAGGGGGCAGGTGTCGGAGTGGGATGAAGTGATCAAGTGGTCCATAGTGCACGTAGGTATGTGGGGGTCCTATGGGTCGGGCCATAGGAAGGTAGAAGGAAAAATGAACATACAAATATAACACTGTAGTACCAACATAACAATAGCATTGCTAACCACAACTGAAATACTAATAGCAAAGACTCAACTTGAGATAAAAGTTGGCGGCCAGAATTCACCACCTACCGAATGGAGGAGGCACCGGTCCATAGTGAGGAGGTGGAGGAAGGTACCGGTTGTGTGGGGAAGAGGGACCGTAAGCACCAGGAGGTGGAGGCCGATGTCCGGGTGGTATCATTGGACCAGGCGGGTGTCCGTTAGGCGGTGGGGGTCCAGGAGGCATCATGCCTGAGTGTCCGTTGTCTGGTCGGTACACGGGAGGCATGAAGGGTGGGGGAGGAGGGATGTGGTGTGGTCCGGGAAGGGGACGGTGGCAGTGTCCGGAGGGATGGCTGATGACTGGTCTGAGGCTTGAGTCGAGGGGGGAGCTGATGGGAGAGACCAGCAGGGAGCCAGGACCCTGAGGTCGAGAGTTCTGGAGGAACACAAAAAAATATTAAAACAAAGAATAGCAATAGGTCCATTGTGCTTGTAGCCCTGCTGCTGGCACCAACAATGAGAGACCCTTTCATCTGATTCAAACAGTTTCGTTAGGTTAGAACAAAACAAACAATTATGCACTGGTGAGAAAGACAACAATATCCCACAATAATAAGTCAAGTTACACAGTCCCACAAGAATCACACGACCAAGTTCCACACACTGATTCAGAATCAGGACCGTTTCCACAAAGCATTAACCTCAAACACACACAGCTTTAAATGATAACACATTTGAGATATCCATCATGTAGTTGTGCTGAAGTTATGGCTTTGTAGAACAGTGTCACCAATTCATTCAATGGGGGTCAGAGGGAGGGTGTTGTAATATAGGGAAAATATAAAAGGAGCTTACAGACGGGTCACGGGAAGCGGCAAAGGTCTTCAGACTTCAATGGGAGTAGGGCGGCAAAACGCAAGCAGTTTCGCAAGTGGCGCCATTCGTGGTACTCACTCCAGTGAGCGGCGGCGCTGGCTCTACGCTCAAGGCTTCAAAATATGCATGGTTGACCAATGAGCAGAGTTCTTCTCGCCAACCAACCAACCAAACAATGTTTTAATCACAACCGCCGAGCTGACAACAACCGGGACCGCTGGCATCAACACACGGTAGGCAGAAATGTTCAGTTTACCGCAGCCGTCAGTAAGCGCCTTAAAACAAGCAACCACGCATGTCAGAATCCAGCCAGCAATGTTAAGTCTGACAACCCTGTGATGCCACTACCCAGCTGACTGCCACTCCAGCCACTGATCCACGGCTGGGGTAAGCATGCACACACACATCCGCATCCCTGCCACCGCTGCCTCGAACATAATACTCACTGCCTCTGGGTTCTCTGTGGAGGCCTGGGCCTCAGCCTGTGACTCTAGTGGAGCGGTCTGTTTAGTGCAAACACACCCACATGATGGAGGAACAGGGGGGAGAGATGCACATTGTCTCAAATTGACTGAATCTTACCGAGCTGCCCAGATTGCTTGGTGAGGATGTACGTGGGGCCATGGTGTCTGTGGAGGAACAAAGGGAAGAATGATTAGAGGAGATATAGGATAAGGGCTCGATTAGGGAATAATACCACATCAACCCTCATTGACAAAAAATACAATCCCTACCAGGTCTAGCAGCCACTGGGTGTTTGTGGTACGGAGAGTAACGGCGGCCGTGAGGGTCAGAGTGAGGTCGTGGTCCTGTTGGACAATAAATACACGGTGATACATCAACGTAAAACACTGCAATATTCTCAAATCTTCTAGAATGCTAACCTTGGCTCTCCTGGTTGTCATTAGGCACATGACTCTAGACCACGTTACTGGTTCATGCTACCATGTATTTATAGCAAAGTCTGGTCTATTTGCAGTCCGAGGAAAATGTTTGGTCATGTCATGGTAGGATATTATTCTTCCAGAACTAGAAGTACCAGTATCAGAATATTTGAGATTCTTCAAAGAAGCCACCCTTTGCCTTGATGACAGCTTTGCACACTTTTGGCATTCTCTCAACCAGCTTCATGAGGTAGTCACCTGGAATGCATTTCAATTAACCTTGTTAAAAGTTAAATTTGTGGAATTTCTTTGCTTCTTAATGCGTTTGAGCCAATCAGTTGTGTTGTGACAAGGTAGGGGTGGTATAAAGAAGATGGTATTTTACCAAATTGGGCTAAGTCCATATTATGGCAAGAACAGCTCAAAGAAGCAAAAAGAAACGACAGTCCATTACTTTAAGACATGAAGATCAGTCAATCTGGAAAATTTCAAGAACTTTTAAAGTTTCTTTAAGTGCAGTCACAAAAACCATCAAGCTCTATGATGAAACTGGCTCTCATGAGAAACGCCACAGGAAAGACCAAGAGTTACCTCTGCTGCAGAGGACAAGTTCATTAGAGTTACCAGCCCAAATAAATGCTTCAGAGTTCAAGTAACAGACACATCTCAACATCAACTGTTCAGAGGAGACCACGTGAATCAGGCCTTCATGGTTGAATTGCTGCAAAGAAACCACTACTAAAAGGACCCCCATAAGAAGAGACTTGCATGGGCCAATAAACAAGAGCAATGGAGATGAGACTGACGGAAATCTGTCCTTTGGTCTGAAGAGTACAAATTTGAGAGTTTTGGTTCCAAGCTTCGTGTCTTTCTGAGACGCAGAGTAGGTGAATGAATGATCTCCATATGTGTGGTTCCCACCGTGAAGCATGGAGGTGGTGTGGTGTGATGGTGCTTTGCTGGTGACACTGTCTGTGATTTATTTAGAATTCAAGGGACACTTAACCAGCATGGCTAACACAGCATTCTGCAGTGATACGCCATCCCATCTGGTTTGCGCTTAGTGGGACTATCATTTGTTTTTCAACAGGACAATGACCCAACACACATCCAGGCTGTGTGAGGGTTATTTGACCAAGGAGAGTGATTGAGTGCTGCATCAGATGGCCTGGCCTCCACAATCACCCGACCTCAACCCAATTGAGATGGTTTGGGATGAGTTGGACCCCAGAGTGTAGGAAAAGCAGCAAACAAGAGCACAGCATGTGGGAACTCCTTCAAGACTGTTGAAAAAGCATTTCAGGTGAAGCTGGTTGAGAGAATGCCAAGAGTGTGCAAAGCTGTCATCAAGTCAAAGGGAGGCTACTTTAAAGAATCTCAAATATATTTTGATTTTTTAACACTTTTGGTTATTACATGATTCAATATGTGTTGTTTCATAGTTTTGATGTCTTCACTATGATTCTACAATGTAGAAAATAGTAAATATAAAGAAAAACCCTAGAATGAGTAGGTGTGTCCAAACTTCTGACTGGTACTGTGTGTATGTGTATATACAGTTGAAGTCGGAAGTTTACATACAGTTAGGTTGGAGTCATTAAAACTAGTTTTTCAACCACTCCACAAATTTCTTGTTTACAAACTATAGTTTTAGGCAAGTCGGTTAGGATTACGTTCATCTCTAGGAGACAGAACGTGTCTCCTTTCTGAGCAGTATAACGGCTGCGTGGTTCGATTACAGGCTCAAAATGGCCAGAAACAAAGACTTTTCTTCTGAAAGGCCAGCATCCCGGTGTCGCCTCTTCACTGTTGACGTTGAGACTGGTGTTTTGCGGGTACTATTTAATGAAGTTGCCAGTTCCTCAACGTGTGAGGCGTCTGTTTCTCAAACTAGACACTAATGTACTTGTCCTCTTGCTCAGTTGTGAACCGGGGCCTCCCACTCCTCTTTCTATTCTGGTTAGAGCCAGTTTGCGCTGTTTTGTGAAGAGAGTAGTACACAGCGTTGTGCGAGATATTCAGTGTCTTGGCAATTTCTCACAAGGAATAGCCTTCATTTCTCAGAACAAGAATAGACTGACGAGATTCAGAAGAAAGTGCTTTGTTTCTGGCCATTTTGAGCCTGTAATCGAACCCACAAATGCTGATACTCCATATACTCAACTAGTCTAAAAGGAGGCCAATTTTATTGCTTCTTTAAATCAGGACAGTTTTCAAGCTGTGCTAACATACTTGCAAAAGGGTTTTCTAAAGATCAATTAGCCTTTTAAAATGATAAACTTGGATTAGCTAACAACGTGCCATTGGAACACAGGAGTGATGGTTGGTGATAATGGGCCTCTGTACGCCCATGTAGATATTCCATTAAAAAAATAAAAGCCGTTTCCAGCTACAATAGTCATTTACAACATTAATGTATACACTGTATTTCTGATCAATTTGAAAAATAAAGGACATTTCTAAGTGACCCCAAACTTTTGAACGGTAGCGTATATTTTAAATATATATATATACAAATGTATGGAATGCAGTAATAACACAAGGGAAAGCAAAGGCTGAAGCTTTAGTAACCTAACGAGTTGCCACACACATATGATCTCACAACAGCTGAACACAACAAAAACACCACCATAGTACTGAAAGAGCAAGAGGGATGCAAGAGCGGTTATTCCAAATTGTGAAAGCAAACGAAGGCATGGGAACATTCTGGATCGTCTGGACACGCAAACACAGGTGAGAAAGATGGGTATGGCAGTAGAGGGAGAAAAGATGGCAGTGAAAGAGACAGGAAAGAATGTCTTCGAAAATCAGAGAGGACGTAATTAGAAGACAAACATTAGGAAGAGGAAAAGGTCAAATGGGTACCAACTAGGAGCAGGATGAGAGCAGTAGGAAGAAAAATAAGGGAAATTATTGAAACACCACAGCGGAGGTAAAGACAGGGAAAAAGGAAAGGTGAAAAAGAAGCGGGGAGTCAGGGCATACAAGGGTGAACAAGGGGGGGATGGTTGATTGGCTGAGGGATGGTACTGCTCGGCCAATCAGGGCCAAGGCTGTCCGGGGCGTGGGTTCAGGAGACTCACGGTAGGGCTTGTTCCTTCGCCCCACAGGGGGAGGGGGGGGCACCCGTGAACTTCTCACAGGTGAGGGCCTGTACGAATCACCTGTTTAGCAAAACCATTTAACAACAAAACACTCAGCCAAATACCACTCTCAGTCTCTCCACATTGGACCAGCTACAAGGAATTCAAATCAAAACCCCAGGAAAACATGCATTTCAGAGGGTGGACGTCAAACAGCAGATGAGGTATCAGACAGTCAAAAAGTCCAAGATCTAATTTGAAACGCAGTCACAGATGATATCCAACCGACAAGACAATAGAAATGGTCAGGAACGTTACAGAACGTTCAGATAGAAATATGATTCTCTGTCCTCAAGAATAGAGTCATATCAGCCCTATTCATTTCATTTCTACCTGCAAGTTATGTTCTGACGATTTTGCCTTACTGAATGCACCCCAGACGTGCCAGTACTAAATAACGTGAACTGAGGATTGGTTCTTACCTCGTCGGAGAGGCATGGGAGCCATCCCAGGGGTGGGCTTGAACAGAGGCCTACAGAGCTCCTTCAGCTTGCTGGACATGTCAGTCAGTCTAGGGTGAAAAAGAGAACAGGCATTTAGATTCTCAATACTGTACCTCCAAATCTAGACTAATACAGCTTACTGCATTGCAAAACTGTGACCAAAACACTTGCATTTGTGGTCCTTCGACTTGGCAGTGCAACCTTTGGTTCACAATGTGCCTCTTTTTACTTTACTATTATGACTAATTCAAAAAGTAAATGTGAGATTGACCAAAAATAAACCAAATGAAAGGATCTGCCTGTCTCCATTTTGAGTGAGCAATAGGTGAGCCCTGCTTTGGTATAGCCCAATTGAGTCTGTTGTATTAGTGTTGCACTCACAAGTTACGAATGTTAGTTCTTTCCTTCTTCTCGTCGATTAGAGCTCGCTCTGCGGCGCGTGCAATCACCTAGAGAGAAAGAAGAGACATTTAAAATCTCCTGTTTTGGACTAAACTCACCTTACAAATGACTGGCCAAACAGAAGACTTTAAAAAAAATGTCCTGATCCTAATGTATGTGCCATCGATGGGGGTTGAGAAATGAGACATTTGTTGTTTCTTTAACAAATGGACTAATAAAGTCGTATTGTACAAACCCAGTTCTCGTGAGATTTCTGCTCCTGCTCAATGATCTGAGCTTTGTAGAACTTCTCGGTCCATTTCAGCTCGTCCTGGATCTCCTTAACGCGCTGCCTACACACCTTGACCTCCTCCTCTTGGGCCTTGCCGTCCATCTCCGTCAGCCGGTCTTCCTTGTTGGGGCGCTCAAACTCCTCCTTGGTCAGCTTCCTGTAAGGCGACACACAAATTAAATCAAACTATTTAAAGACCATTTGAAAAACTCAAACCTCAGAGTAAAATAATACAGTAAAAGACAAGGAAAAATGTTTTTTTTTTTTTTACATGTTGTGGAACCATGGAGAACAAACCCTACTATGGTATTAACACATGAACTGCACTGCTTCTGATTCCACTTACTGCTGCAAAGCGTTCTCCTTCTGCTGGTACATCTCTGTCATGATGTCATTCTTCTGCTGCAGGGTCTTGTACTGGTTCTCCAGGTGGTTCTTGTCACTTTTCACCAACAAGATATCATGCTCCAGCTTCTGAAATTGCTCTGTGGTGAAAACAAGTTGATAGTGTTGAGAGAGAAAAGGCAGTGATGCATATCAAATTCTAGTTGCTGGGACATACCTTCCAGCTCTTTCCTGGACTTCTCTTCGTTCAGCAGCTTGGTCATGAAGCGATCGCGCTCTTCCTCCACAACAGACAGAGTGGTCTGGACCTGTGGAAAGTTCTTCCAACAGTTAGTGGAAGAGTTGACACACTTCTTGGTTCTGAGCACAAGTTTTACCTGCCTTCAGGTACACAGAAATCTGGGTCCGTTCAAGAAAGAACTCAGTCTTACCCGAGAGACATCCATCATTTGCTTATGGCGGTTTTGGATGATGGTCTGCTTGTCTGAAACAAATAATTGTAAACACAGTGACACGTTTCAGGAAAGTAGGCGTATGTCGCGCGTCAATACTTCACAGGAGAGGCATTTGAATGTATAACTATCAAAATGCGTTTTTGGGGGCAAAATGCCTTCTGGTACGTTAACTTCCATGTGCCTTAATAACAAACTTGTATGCCATCCGTAAATCCGAATAAAAATGGTAAACTATGAGCAGAGTTAGTTTAGCCACGGAAAAAGGAAGGAACCTTCCCTCTAGCCATGATTGGCTGAGATAATGGATGAGCTGGACGCGCCATGAAACGAGTTCGGATTGGTCTGCCATGTAGCACGCTTCTGTCTATAACATGAGCTTCTCAGTATGTGTAAGTAACCCTTTCTAATGCAGCTTTTTTGAAAGATGCTCTCCACTTTTAGGAGACCCAAGTTTTGAAATCAGTGGACTGTCCGGTGGAGCAGAGTATGATAGCTAAGGAGATGGAGAAAATTCTGTGGTTTGATTGCAAATATGCAGAGGCAGTCGAAAATAGAACACATAGAAGGCTGTTGTATAAAACACCTGTCTCCAGAATACATCTTCAAACTAAGGGAAACCATTTTCAGATATAAGTTTCTAATTTTGTCAGAAAGTCATTTTCTCATTGCAAAATAAAGCATATTGTTAGCTAGCTAACAATATGTGTGAACAATGCTGAATGGGTATAGACAAAGAAGAGCTCTCCAGTATGGGTTACAAGTTTATCAACTTTCAAAGCAGAATTACTTTCCCATTGTTCCTCAACTGTAGTGTATGATATACCATTTTGATGCTCCGAGTCTCTACTTTAATCCAATGTAAAAAAACACAATTTCAAATTTTGCTACATAAGACCAAATCACATGACAGTATCCTAATCAGAGAAGGCTGGTGGGAGGAGCTATAGAAGGACTGGCTCACTATAAAGGCATAAATGGAACGGAGTCAAGCACACTGTTTCCATGTATTTGGTTCCATTCCAGCCATTACAAGGAGCCCGTCCTCCTATAGCTCCTCCCACCAGCCTCCTCTGATTAGGACACCGTGTCAGGTGACTTACTGTTAGAGGCTACCCCGTTAGCAACAACTCCACCTTTCAGGTCATCGCAGGCCTCCAGGTCTCCTAGCAGGTCAGATAGAACCTGCCAGAGAGGTTGAGAACCACCAATTGATACATTACACTTTTCCCCTGGAATCAGTCAAGAAGTATTTTTTTGGAACATAATACAGGTGACATGTTTCTTTGTCATCAGGGTGCATTTGAGAACGTGTGAACAGGAATTGATGTGTGTAACAATATCGTAACGTGTAAAAAAAACTCAACGTTGTGGTCCTTCTGAAGGAGGGAATCCTCCAGGTCTTTCTGGGACTTCTGGTAGACTTTGATCTGCTCGCTTGTCTCCCTGTGCTTCTCCTCCCACAACTTGGCAGCATGGTGCAGCTGTAACAAGGAAATTAGGTCATCAGGACGGTGCAATGCAGGCCCTGCATGGCCAATGAGTCCTACACAATGTCATGAGGCTTAAAGTGTGAATCGTTGTTCCATATTGGTACTCACCGAGAGGTTCTCCTCCTTCAGGGTGGCAATATCCTTCTCCAGAACCTGGACCTGGACATTCCGGGCATCTTCGCGGAGTTTGGCTTCATCCATCAGAATGGTAGACTACAGATTCAATGATAAGGATAATTAAAAGGAAATAAACACTTTACATTTGATTGTTGCAATGTTAATATATTTGACATATTTTCATTGGGCATGTTCACTTATATGACCTATACCTTCGACAGTGCATCCTGGGTCTTCTTCTTGCTGCGCTTCAACTTCTCAATGGTTTTGTCCATTTCGGACATCTATGGGCAAAGATAATGATTAGCATAATGACAACCATCTTTCTCTGTCCTCATCAACGAGCCATCCTATTTAGGATAGTAGCTGGCTAATAGTAGCTGCCTATGCTGTCTACATCACGAAAGCAACTGCTCTCTAGGGTATCTCTCTCTCATTTGCAGGCTGTCCCTTTCTCTCTGTCTGCCCGCGCAAGTCCATGCAGCTGTAGGTGCAATGGATTGTGGTCATTTTAGTCAATTACCACATTTTCTGCACTAAACTATGTGGAATATTTATTCTCCTGTTGAAAACTACAACGTCCCGAAGTATGTGCTTGATTTGATTTCTCTCTAGAGAAACGGCACATTGAGCTCACATAATAAACTAACTTAATGGATTTCAAATAATTGAACCGACGTCAGAGAATTGGTTGTTCTGAAACATTTTAATTACAGCTAAATCGCTCAATACTACTCACCATATCTTCATGTTTCGCAGTATTGGCCCGCTCTTTGTCAAAGGATATGGCGTGTAAGTTATTTTCCTCGTCCAGGCGCTCATTTTGTCTCTCCATCTCTTGCACAATATTCTATTGGATAGAAAAAGAAAATGCTTAGTCAATTTAAACACTATGGAGAAGAAAAAAATAATAAAAAAATCTAATAATTGTCAGCATGACAATGACATGTGATCAAGATAATATTTCTTAGAGACTCACCTCCAATTCCTGGATCTTCTCCAGAGATAAAGTGGCAGATTTTTCAGACAGCTTTTGCTTTTCTTTAAGTTCTTCGCCCTGAGGGGAACCCAGTAGAAATATACTGTCAAAACATTATGTACCTTAATTCACATTGAACTCAAAAGTCTGGATCTTAGTCAGTGAAAAGTCTCTGCAACTTACCTGTTGCTGCAGTTCAGCGACCTTTTGGAGTATCTCCTTCTTCTCTTGTTCAAGCTTTTTCATCCTGTCCACCATTTCTTTTTCAGTAGTGAATAAAAACCATGACAAGAGTATGAAATCAGACATGGTTTACACATGACAAGAACACCAGCCTGTAAGCAATATGAATGAGGATTCACTATGCACCCTAAATAGCCAGAGAGAAGAACTTACTTAGATATGACTTGCTTTTGACCTGTGAGAAGGAAAAGAAGTGGCAGCAAACAGCCTCCTCAACGGTAGCATACAATACATCATAGAATAACATAAAGCAATCAGATTATGAAATTATGAAAGCAGTAACTGTGCAACAATGACTTACAGATAGAATGCTCCTCCAGAAGAGGAAGCCGATGACCCCGGCACCTGCAGTGACCAGCACGGGTTCACAGGACACGCCGTAGAAGTCTGGACCTGGCTTCCAGTGCTCTGGCAGGCTGGTGACCATCTGGGGAGAGACAGGTCCAATCAGTGTTACTACAGCACATGTCAGGCTTAGCAAATAAGTTGGGTAATAGCTGGGCTGAGATGACAGAAGAAAATAAGTGATGTTAAAAACATTGAACTAAACCATCAGGCATTCCAGTGTTCTGTTTACAAGCATGGCTAATGGTTATCCCACTGAGCACCCTCTCAGTCAATGCAGAGGCATATCTTCAGATCAAATCAAGGTGGGTTTAGAAATAGATGTAGCCTATAACCTAGTTGTTGATCAAAATCAATAGAGAGAAGATTTGCCTTGACCTTATGCAATTAATGGGGATTGGATTGGACTGGGGCCCTACCACTGTCCAACCATGGTGACCTTTGCACAATACAGAACTTCCATCGCAGTCGCTCAGTGAAATTCAGGGATTGGCTAAATTAATCACCACAGAGTGGATCTAACTAACAAGCCTTAGGCCTATGTGGATTTAGAGTGCAAAAGATTGCATCATGTAGCCTTTCATCCTGTAAAATGGCCAATAAACAAAATAGATGATTACATGACATATCACTAGACATGATCCACATGTAGATTTTAATGGCATGTAACCTCAAGTGATAGTTATGTAAGGGGAAGCTGTCAAAGCAAAATTCAACAACTTGAAGGCACCTCTCGATCTGAGACCCAGATATAGGAAGAACGGATACTGCTAGTCTGGAAAGTGAGCCATTTTTTAAATGAGGAAGAGGACAGGCAACTTCCACTTTGAAAAAAATCAACTAAAAGAGCAATTAAGTGATCCATTCTAGGCTGCAGCTATTTGGGAAATGCATTAGGTATTGTTGGACAAAATCATTCCCCAAGACAATGACGTTGCCAACAAGATTCAGTTTCAATGTAGCTAGCCAGCCAGCCATGTGGCGGCCTAAGACTTGACTAGCCAGCTAGCTATATTGTAGCCAACTACTTACATATCGAAGTACAAGACAGTACAAGACAGGCAGTTGATCAGATTCTGTCATCAGGGGCAAAGTGGGTAAAGATGTTGTTTCTTTCCGAATCCATCGCTACTGTACGTTACTTTGACAGTTGAGCTGGCTATCTAGTTAGTTTGGCTTGTGACTTGCAATGCAACTCGTTTGCATAAACCCGAAAATCCTCATTTCACCAACTGATCAACGTAGTCGACTGTAATATTCATATGTGTAAACATACTGAATTATAATTGGATGCATTTTACCGCCATATCATACTGTGCTATGATTGGTTAAGACCACCCAAATGGTTAGGTCATGGTCAGTTTGATCCTGGTTGGCGATACGTGAACATGCCAGTTATAGCTAGCTAATAAAGAGCTACGTTAAGAAATATCCTGTAGTACTGCATTTTATTATTTTGTACAAAGTGTGCAAAACAAGACAGTCGACTACTGGAGAGGATCCTTCATCGTGGTTCTCTTTACCCAGGAGAGGACAATATGTACCTATCTTTCTAGCTACTATAACCTAAGCTTGAAGGTTAGCTTGCCAATGCTGGCTCTGCTTCGCCAACAACATGTCTACTAGCCTCCTTTTAGAGTTATGAACGTGATTACTTTCTAAGCAAAACGCACAAAGCCTGGTAAAACGAGCGTGGGTATCATTTATATCCCACTCAATAAGCAAAACACCGGCTGTGGACACTTAACTTCAGTCTACACTTCACTAGAACAAGTCAACTAAAAAATGGGAAAGGATCACTGAACCTGGGCTGCATTTAGTACGTTTTTACGTTCTGGAACGTTTCATTTAACGGAAACGGTGCTGTACTCAACTACCAGTTGAAAAAAGGGGAAGGGTTGGGTAACGCTGTCAGCATGGCAAATGCCGCCCCCCAAATAAAAATAATACATGCATTGTCCCAGCAATAATAAAATAAGTATGAATACTTGAGTCCTAAGCACTACATGCAGGCAATTAGTCAATTACAATAGGAAGGAAAGCCCATTCACAAGAGAGAAATACATGAAGTAACTTACCATAACACCATATATTCCAAGATACTCATAAAACAGGGTGACGAGACGACCAGATAAAATTAGCACTGATACGAATGATGAACCACTCTGCTCATCTTCATGGAAATCAGTGACAGGAGGTGACTCCAGAGATCCTGGAAATACAGCACAAGCAAATTAGGTTAATGCATACAGTTTACATCTCACCACAATTTCAAAAGTAGGGAAGTATAATGAACACCTACCTGAGGGAGGGTGATCCATGTCTACGCTAAGTCCCATGTCCAAGGTATTTTCAGACATATTCCCATCTTTTGAAACATTCAGAGAGGTTCAAACAGTGAGTAAATGTTCATGCATTGCAATCTAACTGGCATTGTCAGGAAGTGTATTTGTTCTGTCAACAGATTACTATTTACTTTGTTGTACTTCTTGGGCATTTCTTAAATACAGCTTATTCTGCAAACCAAATCTCCAGGCATTATTATCATGTCATTAGCAATGTATGAGACTTTCCAAATATGTATTTAACAAAAGGTTTTAATCCTCCTATACTCTGACATGAACATAAACTGAAAAAAAGCATTATTACCTGTGTCAGGGTGTAGTTGACTGCCCACTGCCATGGGAGCACTGTTTCTGGCCGTTGAGTACTTCTGACGCAGGGTGAACACCAATTCCTGGAAGTCGTCCAAGATGGAAGCTTCCTCAAGAAACTCACCAGCCTCCTGCTGCAGGTCAGCGTTCTCATGGGCATCCAGCATCCTCTCAATCTCATCCAGGATTGGGGTTTCAGAGGCTTCCAAAATGGCTTCCAGCACCGTTTCAATGTCCTCACTGACGTTTGTCTGGGACCGCCGGGCAGCCTTCAGCTCCAGGTCAAAAAAAGGAACTCCAACCTAAAGAGGTTCTGAGGACCTAGAATCTTTTGGAGGCGCTCCATATCCTCCTCCTTGCAGCGGTCTCGCAATAGTCTCAGCCTCAACACATTGTTACTGTATTCCGCCTCTTTGTTTGGAAGGGGATCCAGAACTTTATCTTTAAGTGAGGGCGTGTGGCTTTCAGCATCATTTTCAGTCTCATGCACCTCAGGTTCTATGTCAATAGCCTCGTCGTGTTGGACCACATCCAACACATCACTGGATACAACATCGGTTTGTGTATAATTATTGGGTTGCTCTGACCCAAATTCAGATAGACTTTCTGTGTCATTTTCATCAGTGTGCTCAGTTTTGGATGAAGACAATACTGCATTTTCATCCTCTAGTAACTCTTCCTCAATCTCTTCCCCCTCTAGGTGTATTGAATCCTCCTCCTCTATGGGGAGTTCTTGATGGCTCTCTTTCACCATTGTGTTTTTACTTGGATCTGGGACCTTCTGGTATGGTTCTCGAAATAGTCTGAAAAGCTCTGTACCACCCTGTTTAAATGTATTCTCTACTTGTGAGAAATCTATTGACTCCTCCTTTTGTATGGGGAGTTCTTCAACAGCTTGTTTCTGCTCTGATTCGTTCATTTTACTATCAAAGTCTGAGAGCATGTCTGTCTGTGAGAGCTGTTTAGGGACTGGGCTGTCATCTTCTGTGAGATTCTCTGCTAAAGCCTCAGTGTGTTCAAAGGGACTCGCCTCATCAGCAGGAGGTGTTGAAGGTTCGATGTCACCTTCTTCAGATTCATCCTCAAACTTCAACGTCTGAGAATCCTCATCAGGTACTTTGACAGCATCCTCACTGAAATTAGAGTGCCCAGGTTCCTCAAAGATTAGCTCAGAGGAAGTAGAACAGCCAAATGACTCCTTGGGTTCTTCAATTTTGGGAGGCTCCTCTGGTGTAATCTCACCTTCGTCATCATCCTCCTCGTCATCTTCCTCTGAACCGGCAACATAAGCTATTCTTTCCCCACCACTGACAATGTTAAAAACGGTATCACCAAATGCAGACCACAGGTTATTGTCCTTGGAGTCCTGTTTCTGTGTATGAGGTACCTCTGATAGACTGTCTTCCTCATCTGTCTGATCAGATTCCGGAATGTTCTCGTGTTCCAAATTAGAACTTTCTTCAGGAAAAGCCAGCAATGGAGTTTCCCTGAGATGATGATCACTTTCCTCATCCTGCTGATATTCAGTCTTGTCACTTTCCTCGTCATATGGAGTCACCTTCCAAGTGTCCTTATCATTGGAAGTGACAGCATCAAAAGTTATTCCTAGTGTGGTGTTTAACTCAGGAATAGGTCTGCCTTCTGAAAAACCATCAGGTGCATTTTCTAACTCAGGATCATCTTTGGATTCAGGTTCTGAGGGGGTTTCTTTGATCTCACCTTCCTCTGGTTCAACAACACTGTACGGCACAGAGTCCTCTGTCCTCTGCTGATCTTTCTGAAGGTAATCTTTGATCCTCTCAGCTGTGGTCTCAAGTACAGTGTTAGATTCCACTCCCTTTGTGTCAAGAGTTTCAGGCTGAGGCAGAGAGGACTCTAAAGCCTCAAAATGTCTCAGATCATCATTATCTGGAACCTCTACAACCTTATCAATGTCCTCAGGTACATCCCTATCAATCTCATCATTTTCTAACAGTGTCACTTCAGGTGGAGGCTCATCCACTTCCACCGTGGTGCTCTCAGCACTTTTGTTTAGGTACAAAGTCTCTGTGGTTACTTGCACAGATTCCTCCTTGTCTGTTAACAATAAAGAGGAACCTAACAGTGAATCAATGTCATAACTGTCAAACTTATCGTGTCCAGTGTCAAAGCAAACAATGTCGGTTTCCTGAAAAGAAAAAGAAAACATTGTTTGAGTCATACTACCTATTTCAGAAAGAAGTTCAGTCATTCCAGACAATGTTTTAAGCGATGATGCATTGGCAGTAGTGAACTAGGCCTACATCTATTTATTGACTTACCTCAGCAGGAATCTCCAATTCTTTTTCAGTGTATATGTGATTGATTACGAGTTGGTCCTTATTGAAGTAACCAAAGCGGTTACCAACCCATTGTAAGAAACGGAAACAAAACAGAGAATGAAACATGTTAACAAAACAGAAAAAGCTTCAACATTCCTTCTAGACTGCAATGTTATCATATACAGTACCAGTAAAAAGTTTGGACACACCTACTCATTCAAGGGTTTTTCTTTATTTTCTACATTGTAGAATAATAGTGAAGACATCAAAACTATGAAATAACACATATGGAATCATGTAGTAAACCCTAAAAAGTGTACAAAAAAATATCTAAATATATTTGATATTCTTCAAAGAAGCCCAAATCAAATCCAATTTTATTGGTCACATACACGTGTTTAGCAGATGTAATAGCGGGTGTAGCAAAATGCTTGTTGTGTTGTTGAAACAGGAATGCTTTTCTAACAGTCTTGAAGGAGTTCCCACATATGTTGAGCTCTTGATGGCTGCTTTTCCTTCACTCTGTGGTCCAATTCATCCCAAACCATCTCAATTGGGTTGAGGTCGGGTGAATGTGGTCAAAAAGCCCTTACACAGCCTGGAGGTGTGTTGGGTCATTGTCCTGCTGAAAAACAAATAATTGTCCCACTAAGCACAAACCACATGGGATGGCATATCACTGCAGAATCCCGGTTAAGTGAGCCTTGAATTCTAAATAAATCACAGACAGTGTCACCAGCAAAGCACCCCCACACCTCTTCCATGCTTCACGGTGGGAACCACCCATGCGGAGATAATTCGTTCACCTACTCTGCATCTCAGAAAGACACGAAGGTTGGAACCAAAACTCTCAAATTTGTACTCATCAGACCAAAGGACAGATTTCCACCAGTCTAATGTCCATTGCTCGTGTGTCTAGGCCCAAGCAAGTCTCAACTTTCTTATTAGGGTCCTTCAGTAGTGGTTTCTTTGCAGCAATTCAACAATGAAGGCCTGATTCACGCAGTCTCCTCTGATCAGTTGATGTTGGGCTATGTCTGTTACTTGAACTCTGAAGCATTTACTTGGGCTTCAATATGAGGTGCAGTTAACTCGCAGCAGAGGTAGCGCTGGGTCTTCCTTTCGTGTGGCAGTCCTCATAAGAGCCAGTTTCATCATAGCGCTTGATGGTTTTTGCGACTGCACTGTTCTTGCCATAATATGGACTTGGTCTTTTACCAAATCTTCTGTATACCACCCCAACCTTGTCACAAGACAACTGGCTCAAACGCATTAAGAAGGAAATAAATTCCACAAATAACATTTTAATAAGGCACACCTGTTAATTGAAATGCATTCCAGGTGACTACCTCATGAAGCTGGTTGACAGAATGCCAAGTCTGTGCAAAGCAGTCATCAAGACAATGGGTGGCTAATTTGAAGAATCTAAAATATATTTGATTTGTTTAACACTTTTTTGGTTGCTACATGATTCCATGTGTTTTCCAAAGTTTTGATGTCTTTACTATTTTCTACATTGTAGAATAATAGTGAAGTAAAACCCTTGAATGAGTAGGTGTGTCCAAACTTTTGACAGGTACTGTAATTTAATATTAACTCATACTTACACTCCCTGCACATATATTTGTCCTTTGGCCTGAGAGTTTATAGTAGACATATATAGTCTCTCCTTTTTTAAATGACAGAAACCGACAGTCTGGTCCAGTGAAATCGTTGAAAGCTTTGCCCCGACACAGCAGCACTGTGGAGAGGAATGATTCAAAGATCAGTTGTTTCACGCCTACCAAAGATTCCAGCCCATTACCTCAGCGTCCACCCTATGTGCCCCATGCACAATCAGGGCGTGAATAGAATACAAATCACTAAAGTACGCCTTGTTTTATCTGCTTCTCCATTTACAGAGCCAGAGTATCCAAAAGGAAAGCCAAGCATTAAGGCTAAATAGAATATTGTTTTTGTCTTGATAAGGTAGATGTAAAAAGAGAAGAACTTGCAAGCAGAGGGGTTAATGACATGCCAGTATTTTTTGTCAACAATAGCAAGCTTTATAGCTAACCAGGCCTATAATCCATCTTGCAATTTGCTTCCTAAACCAACACAGAAGTATGATATATTTATGGTCAATTTAGTAAGTAACTATAGTAGTTGATTACAATTAAGCTCACATCTCTATTATTGTGTGTAGCTAGCTAGTTAGTTAACTAAGAAGACTGCCAGATCAATTGGCAAGTTGTCATGTAGTTAGTTAGTCAATGTTCACAAGTTTGGATTAGCTATGGGCCCTTGTGTGGCTTTGCCTTTGGGTTCAAGAAAATGTATAGGCCGAAAGCTTGTTTACATGGTGCAAGCTACTAATGTAGTTACTACAGAAACACAGTTATTATAGTTTCAGAATTTGGCAACTAGTCAGGCAGTAGGCAACACAGGCCGAGACTTCGATTCGGCTACAACTAAGCAAGCTTAGGTTATTATGCATTGGTAGTGTAACGCCCCTGGTTTTATAAGCGCGGAAATCGACTCTGCCGCACGAGCATGCTTTTGCGGCACAGTCGATAGCGCGCCGGACCTCGGGCTAGAAGTTCGAGGGTTCGAGACCTGCTCCCCACTGTTTCATTACATTGGTGTCAGAAGTGATCGGACCTTGCATCCACGACAGTGTGTGTGCTTGGCCGGTGAACGCGTTCCTGTAAGACGTAGAGTCGCAAGCTAGCGCGAGGACGCGCTCTTTGAAAGGAGGGAGTAGTGTAACGACCCTGGGGTTATAAGCGCGGAAATCGACTCTGCCGCACGAGCATGCTTTTGCGGCACAGTCGATAGCGTGCTGGACTTCGGGCTAGAAGGTCGAGGGTTCGAGACCTGCTCCCTAACTGTTTCATTACAGTATTTACAACTAACGTTAACGACAGTTGCGCTAGGTTAGCCGAGTTTATCCCTTTGAAATGACAACGCCGGTCAAGCTAGCTAGCTATGGAAAGATGGAAGCATCCTGAAAGTTCGCTTGAGTTTAGTGCCAAGTACTTACCACTGCATTCCTCGTCTGCACATCTTTTGAAGTCGGAGAAGCTCCTTTCGACTGCGGCTTTGGGTATGAAATGATGAATACATAAAATAAAAATGTATACATAATAAACATTTACAGCCATGTTGGCAATTGGGCTAACTGGTTCTGCTCGACTATGAACAGATGAAGCCTAAACGTCAGCAAATCCAAGGCTGGAACAATTCGCAGGATGTTGATCGTAGAGGCAAATATCAAAATCTGGGCAGACAATGTCAAAAATAAGAGCAAGGACATGAAACCAGAACGCATAATAAAAGCGTCTTATTGCGTCACAATATACGTTCTGATTCGGGTTTATCACGTCTTTGTTGGATAGAACTAAACAGTCCACAAGTTTACTGACAAGTGAGCGCAATATCCCATTCGATTTCTCCATTCAATTGGACTTTCTGACTATCGCAGATTTATTATGATACATTAAAAGCACATGTTCATTGTTTTTCAGGCACTGGGTACCAAAACAAACAGAGAGGATAGATAGGACTCACATTTCCAGGATAGGCTATAAACTACGTTTATATTAACCTGTAAAAGTCAGAATTGATCAAATAAATGTTAATACAAATGCGTAGTTGCTGGACGAAGCTAAGGGTTGGCGATACAGTTGTTTTTGTTTCACCTGTTATCAAAATAGTAGCCACTCCCACCCGAATAGACTACAATCACCCCATTAAACAGAGGACATCATTTTACTCACATTTGGGAGGACCCTCAATGACGGTAATGATCCAAGTCACATGTCATTGCCAATAAAATGACAAAAAAGCATTGCAACAAATTACAGTCCTATAACAAAGACAATGTATTTAATTACATGTTTTGATTTGACCTTTATCTAGGCAAGTCAGTTAAAAATAATTTCTTATATACAATGACGTTCTAAACCCTAAACCCAGACAACGCTGGGACAATTGTGCGCTTCCCTATGGGACTCCCAATCACAGCTGGTTGTGATACAGCCTGGAATCGAACCAGGGTCTGTAGACAGAAGCTGCTTTTCAGTCTCTCGATCTCAAGGCCATCAGACTGCGAAACATCACTAGCACATCAGAGGCGGCTGCCTATAGACAAAGATTTGGAATCACTGCCAATTTTAGAAATGGATCACTAGCCACTTTAATAATGTTTCCATATCTAGCATTACTCATCACAAACCAGCTCGTGGAGATAACAAAAATATATTTTGTTATTCCTTAACTGAAGTAAACTAAATACAATTAACAATGGTGTGTGTAGTCAGTAATCAGTAGTGTGAGTGTTTGTGTGCATAAATGTGATAATGAGGGGTGTTGAAAGGTGCCAAAGCAACCAAACGGCCACAAAAATGCCACAACCAAAAATCTATAAATGTGTCTGCATGGAGAGTCTCCCCAATGAATGGGGAATTGGTGCATTTATCCGGGAACACACCCTGGACCAGGTGTGTCCCATGTCGCTGACGACCCTCCCAGCCCTGCCCGCCAACATCCTAATAAGGAAAACAAGAGCAAAGCGAAATAATACGGCAGACAGAGCAGGAGGGTCGTCACAATATGTATAAACTGCACTCCACACTATTCTACGGTATCGTAGTCACTTTAATTGTGTTTACATACTGCATCACCCATCTCATATGTATATACTGTATTCTATACTATGCCACTGTATCTTCGTCCAATGCCGCTCTGACATACACTGCCGTTCAAAAGTTTGGGGTCACTTAGTAATGTCCTTGTTTTTGAAAGTAAAGCACATTTTTTGTCCATCAAAATAACATCAAATTGACCAGAAATACAGTGTAGAAATTGTTAATGTTGTAAATGACCATTGTAGCTGGAAACGGCAGATTTTTTATGGAATATCTACATAGGCTTACAGAGGCCCATTATCTGCAACCATCACTCCTGTGTTCCAATGGCACGTTGTTAGCTAATCCAAGTTTATCATTTTAAAAGGCTAATTGATCATTAGAAAACCCTTTTGCAATTATGTTAGCACAGCTGAAAACTGTTGTTCTGATTAAAGAAGCAATAAAACGGGCCGCCTTTAGACTAGTTGAGTATCTGGAGCATCAGCATTTGTGGGTTCGATTACAGGTTCAAAATGGCCAGAAACAAAGAACTTTCTTCTGAAACTCGGCAGTCTATTCTTGTTCTGAGAAATGAAGGCTATTCCATGCGAGAAATTGCCAAGAAACTGAAGATCTCGTACAACGCTGTGTACTACTCCCTTCACAGAACAGCGCAAACTGTCTCTAACCAGAATAGAAAGAGGAGTGGGAGGCCCCGGTGCACAACTGAGCAAGAGGACAAGTACATTAGAATCCATAGGCCTAATGGACACATGCTCAAACTCGCACACATTTGATAGAATAAAAAATAAAAAAAAGGGGTAGGTGCTACATCCATTTTTGGACACACATTGTTTTAACCATGTTATGAGGCTATACAGTGTTTGTTTACATTTACAATGTTTACAAACACTGGAGGAAAACAAGTTCACACACACACTACCGTTCAAAAGTTTGGGGTCACTTAGAAATGTTCTTGTATTTGAAAGAAAAGCACATTTTTTTGTCCATTAAAATAACATCAAATTGATCAGAAATACAGTGTAGACATTGTTAATGTTGTAAATGACTATTGTATTTGGAAATGGCTGATTTGGAATGGAATATCTACGTAGGCGTACAGAGGTCCATTATCAGCATCCATCAGCGCAAACTGGCTCTAACCAGAATAGAAAGTGTGGGAGGCCCCGGTGCACAACTGAGCAAGAGCTCAAGTATATTGAAGTGTCTAGTTTGAGAAACAGACGCCTCACAAATCCTCAACTGGCAGCTTCATTAAATAGTACCCGCAAAACACCAGTCTCAACGTTACCAGCGAAGAGGCGACTCCGGGATGCTGGCCTTCTAGGCAGAGTTGCTAAGAAAAATCCATATCTAAGACTGGCCAGTAAAAATAAAAGATTAATATGGGCAAAAGAAGACAGACACTGAACAGGGGAAGATTGGAAAAAAGTGTTATGGACAGCCTAATCTAAGTTTGAGGTGTTCGGATCCCAAAGAAGAACATCCGTGAGACGCAGAAAAAATGAAAAGATGCTGGAGGAGTGCTTGACGCCATCTGTCAAGCATGGTGGAGGCAATGTGATGGTCTGGGGGTGCTTTGGTGGTGGTAAAGTGGTAGATTTGTACAGGGTAAAAGGGATCTTGAAGAAGGAAGGCTATCGCTCAATTTTGCAACGCTATGCCTACAACAGGACAATGAGCCAAAGCACAGCTCCAAACTATGCAAGAACTATTTAGAGAAGAAGCAGTCAGCTGGTATTCTGTCTATAATGGTGTGGCCAGCACAGTCACCGGATCTCAACCCTATTGAGCTATGGGAGCAGCTTGACCGTATGGTACCTAAGAACGGCCCATCAAGCCAATCCAACGTGTGGGAGGTGTTTCAGGAAGCACGGGGTGAAATCTCTTCAGATTACGACTTCAACTAGAATGCCAAAGGTGTGCAAGGCTGTAATTGCTGCAAATGGAGGATTCTTTGACGAAAGCAATAATTTCAGTTAAAAATCATTATTTATAACCTTGTCAACATCTTGACTATATTTCCTGTTAATTTTGCAACTAATTTCATGTATGTTTTCATAGAAAACAAGGACATTTCTAAGTGACCCCAAACTTTTGAACGGTAGTGTGTGTGTATACAGTTGAAGTCGGAAGTTTACATACACTTAGGTTGGAGTCGTTAAAACTCGTTTTTCAACCACTCCACAAATTTCTTGTTAACAAACTATAATTTTGGCAAGTCGGTTAGGACATCTACTTTGTGCATGACACAAGTCAATTTTTCAACAATTGTTTACAGACAGATTATTTCACTTATAATTCACTGTATCACAATTCCAGTGGGTCAGAAGTTTACATACACTAAGTTGACTGTGCCTTTAAACAGCTTGGAAAATTCCAGAAAATGATGTCATGGCTTTAGAAGCTTCTGATAGGCTTCTAATCTACACACAATACCCCATAATGAAAAAGCAAAAACAGGTTTTTAGACATTTTAGCAAATGTATATTTAAAAAAAAAACTATAATATCACATTTACATAAGTATTCAGACCCTGTACTCCTCAATGCTTCACGGTGGAAACCACACATGTGGAGATCATCCGTTCACCTACTCTGCGTCTTACAAAGACACTGCGGTTGGAACCAAAAATCTCGAATTTGGACTCATCAGACCAAAGCACAGATTTCCACTGGTCTAATGTCCATTGCTTGTGTTTCTTGGCCCAAACAAGTCTCTTCTTCTTATTGATGTCCTTTAGTAGTGGATTCTTTGCAGCACTTCGACCATGAAGGCCTGATTCAGACAGGTCTGATTGTCTCCTCTGAACAGTTGATGTTGAGATGTCTGTTACTTGAACTCTGTGAAGCATTTATTTGGGCTGCAATTTATGAGGCTGGTAACTCTAATGAATTTATCCTCTGCAGCAGAGGTAACTCTGGGACATTCCTGTGGCGGTCCTCATGAGAGCTAGTTTCATAGCGCTTGATGGTTTTTGCGGCTGCACTTGAAGAAACTTTCAAAGTTCTTGAAATTTTCCGCATTGACTGAACTTCATGTCTGAAAGTAATGATGGACTGTCGTTTCTCATTGCTTATTTGAGGTGTTTTTGCCATAATATGGACTTGGTCTTTTACCAAATAGTGCTGTCTTCTGTATACCACCCCTACCTTGTCACAACACATTAAAAGAAGGAAAGAAATTGCACAAATTAACTTTTAACAAGGCACACCTGTTAATTGAAATGCATTCCAGGTGACAACCTCATGAAGCTGGTTGAGAGAATGCCAATGGTGTGCGAAGCTGTCATCAAGGCAAAGGATGGCTACTTTGAAGAGTCTCAAATATAAAATATATTTTTTGGTTAGCTGATTCCATATTGGTTATTTCATAGTTTTGATATCTTCACTATTATTCTACAATGTAGAAAATGTTAAAAATAAAGAAAAACCCTTGAATGAGTAGGTGTGTCCAAACTCTTGACTGGTACTGTATATACATACATTTTTTTATTAAAAAAGACAAAAGCATCCACTGAAAGTGACTTTTAGTCCAAGATCTGTGTCAGGGAAAAGGCTATATGCATCACAACATTGTGTCTCTTTGGGTCTCTGACAGATTAATCTGATAGCGCCGCCGCGCTACGTCATGACCACCACCACACTGGAGCGCACAGAGGGTCTCTCTGTCCTCAACCAGGCCATGGCTGCCATCAAAGAGAAGATTGAGGAGAAGCGAGGAGTGTTTAACATCCAGATGGAGGATTTTACATAAAAATCATGTTTGCTGTATTTTAATACATTAGGAAGAGGGGGACAATGGAAAGTCCAAGGTGGGGTGGTAGAAGTTTCATGTAAAACAGAAAATTGTAACTCCTGCCATATGTAATACATGCTTTGGAAGTCTTACTCGCCAGAGATCTCACATTAAAACAGTATTAAAAACAGCAACAATGTTCAGGACATTGCGCTTTCAATGTCCATGTGTTAATTGTCTTATATGTTTTCCTCCCCTCCAGGCGAAGGTTGTGACCGACATAGATGAGACAGAGCTGGCCCGCCAGCTGGAGCAACTGGAGAGAGAGAACGCTGAGGTGGACGGAGATGACGAGGATGGAGAGATGGAGGCCAAGGCAGAGGACTAAACTAGATGAAGAACTGAGGGATTGGATACGACGACGAGACCAATTATACATATGCAGTCCAGAGCATGTATTCATAAAGCATCTCAGAGTAGGAGTGCTGGTCTAGGATCAGCCCACCCCCCCATATGTAATCTTATGCATAATGATCTAAAAGGCTAAACTTATCCTAGATCAGAACTCCTATTTTGAGATATTTCATGAATACAGGCCTTGTCTGATGAGATGACGAACTTCATATCAAATCAAGCATTCTAGAACGTCTCTCCAACTGAACCCTTTGGATCAGTAGCAGGGACCCTCTCAGGGAGACTGATAGAGAGATGGCTACAGGCACTGACTGTCATACTGCCAAACAGGGCTGGGAAAGGCCTCTGTGATTATACCAATGGACACAATAACAACTGAATATGATCACTGAACCCTAGCTGTTTGAATTGCATAAGAACGGGTGGGTTGGGGTAGGATTAGCCTTTTTGTGCTGTAGCCAACTCCTCTCTGTGTGGAAGAGTTGGCTACAGCACATATAATACAAAATGGGACAAGGCTTGGGTTGGTGGGGTGGTAGCCTGGTCCCGTGCTGAATGTTCTTTAACCAACTCTTTGTGACACATGCAGTATAGGACCAGGCTAGAGTGAGTAGGGGTTTAGATAGATTCTGAGAATATAATAAGACAAGTGTTTTATATATAGCAAGGACATATTTTAGGAATGAGTACTTTTGAAAGTGGTTTTGACTATCTCCCCAACTCCATGAAAGGACAATAGCGTTCTTGTTGTTTTCCTGCTCAATATGGTTCAAGTGAAATGTCGGGCGGAAGAGAATAATGCTCACCTAACCAACTCACACAGATCTTTATAACTTAGGGTGCATTCTGGATATATTTCTATTTTGTCAGGACTACATTCTTAACATTACATTAAACAAATAGAAAAGTAAATATGTGTTATCAGGTTAGAAGTGATTAATTTAAGTGCATGTTTCACTTTCAAATGTGGGATGCAGTTATAGCAGAAGCTGTTGGAGAAAGGTCCATGTGGGTACTCTAGCCTTTATCAAAGATTTTAAATAAGATGTTTAATTGTTGTCACGTGCACAGGATATGTACAGTGAAATGTGGTGCTTTATAGGGTCTGCCATGGCAGTACAGCACACCTGGAGCAAATTAAGGTTAAGTGCCTTGCTCAAGGGCAAATCAACCTTGTCGGCTGGGTTACTAGTCCAACACTAACAGCTAGGTGACCTTCTTCCACCCATTCACAAAATAAGCAAATTAACCATATTCGGCAGGACAAGCACGAGATAGTGAGATCCTATTGGGGCGTTTTTGAATACATTTGCGTTTTTCCGTTATGGAACACTTACTCTGAAATGCGCATCTAAACAACGCACTTTTACCAACGTTTCTAAAAAGGTAAAGTCTACATAACTTAATCTACTCTGTTCGTAACATATTCTAGTTTTGGGAACAGAAAACTGTATTGAGATTACATTTTTAATCGATGAGTAAATTACCACTGCCGGTCCCTGAGCTTCCTGTAGAAACTGAATCTGGCTCATTATTCTATTTTTGCTATTATCTCTGGTTGTAGTTTGTCTGCACTACAAATCCCAGAATTCCGTGTTAGCAGTCGGTAGCTAGTAACAACCCTGAAGGCTTACTAGTCAATCATCTAGTGTCGCAAAATATATATACGACTCTGCAAAATTGCTAGCTCTGTAGGGCGACAAACTATGTGTAATATTTGTGTTGTGGAGAAATGACCAGGCAGGAGACGGGAGTACAGTTAGTTTTCGTTTTGTCAAAACCTCTCGTGCTCTATGGTTCCCGGGCACACTAGTGCGCATGTGCATTTCCTATTAGGTGTAGTAACGTAACACTGTCGTACTACATAATTGCTTAGTAACAGCATAGTATACTACACTATGAAGATGAATCGACCTTCAATCAAGGTAAATATCGTGCTAGCTACGTAGTTAGCTTGCATAGCGGTTTGATTTTTGCTTGCTTAACGTTAGTTTGGGACACAAAATCGCGAGTCTGTGTAGCAGGGTTTATGTTAGGAAAATGCGGCCAAATCTTACCAAATTCTGATGTGCACTTTGAACATGTTAGAATAACTGTCGACATTTACTTTTCCTCAGCCAACAAAATGAGTAAGTTAATGAACAGCAAAATCACTATCCTATGTGAATCTACTATAGTAGAAAAGTTTAGGCTACCTATTATATTGGTCAGCTTGTCGAGAAAGATCGTCTATTCCAGAGTCTGGACATTTGTGGGAAGATAGATCCCAAGTTCAACCAGTAGCAGAAGGCCTAGGCTACATAAAACAAAGACGTTAAAAAGCAATGAGTCTGATGCAACAGATCAGAACATTTAGCTTAGCTTTGATAAACTATTATTTCTTAAGATTATAAGCGCAGTAATGCACACAGGGCAGTAAGTAGGCTACGCAGGAATGTTCGTTCCATAATGCAATTGGCGGGAAAACACCATTGTCGAGAGGGCACTGCACAGTCAAGCGGTTTCACGTGACAGATGAAAATATCCGTTAGAAATGTAGAAAGAGGAGATCTAATAGGCTAATCTGAAGCAAGGTAAAACATGCCTCGTAAAATGTATTAAAACGTTCTGGTTTTAAACAGTTAAGTATGTTTTCAAAATACATGATACATGTTCAAAATAAATGTTTTTAAAAATGAGCCTCCAGCTCGTTGCAAAGTGATGTTTGACACGTTGATGAAGCCTGCCTGGGAAAAAAAAATTTGAACGTCATCTAACTGGGGCCTGTAGAGCACTGACTTTACGACCTGAAGATCACTGACGTCATGAAATGACCTCATATTTTTCTGAGTTCCCAGTTGTCTTGAAAGCACAGCAAGATGCTGCAGCAGTAGCTCTTGCAGAGTCTGACATATTTTCCACTCAATGGCTCTGTATGTGTGTGATAAAAAAAAGATACATAAGGAATATAGTGTACACATGCACCAATTTAATTCCACAAAATTATGCAAATTAAGCATGATCAGTCAAATGTATGTACGTAGACTGGTGAATCCATCAATGAATCGGCTAAAAAGCTAATAGGCAAATTTAGAAATTTGATTTTTTCTTCTCCTGGACAATTGTACGGTGCCACTTTTATTTATTGGCTTTTTTTTTTAAATTATCGGACGAACGCCTGTTATTACTGGCTAAAGGAAGCCCTCTGTGTAGGTACAGACTCCCAATGTGTCCTAAACCTAGATTTTGGCATGTGAAAACACATTTAGTTCTGTAGCTAACTAATAATGAATGACACAAATGACATTTCCTAATCTTTTGTGTAGGTGACCCAGATTATTGTCATCATTTTGTTAGTCAGGGTCCAGTTTGGAACCACCATATCAGGTAAGCTGATCAAATTGTGTCAAAGAAAGTAGCTAGTTTTAAATGGACACTCCAAAATAAAAGTTTGTCAGATGTCCTCAGCCCTCAAAATAAGGGGAGGGGATAAGTCCATGTTTTACCAGGCATGGTGTGTGCTTAGTATTTATTTGGACAGTGAGGCCAAAATGTTTAATTTTGCTCTATAGTATACTCCGGCATTTTGGATTCGGGATCATATGAAGAGACAGTAAATAATGTCACCTTTAAAAAAAAAAAAATGTCATACATATGTTTACCCTTTAGAAATGAAAGCACTTTATGTATTTGGTCCCCTAGGGATGTGCTCCGATACAATACAGCAATGAAAGGTTTATTTGAAACACTTTGGTTTGATTAGAGAACGAATTGATGCGATACGTTGCACAACATTTGTTGCATAAACACATACATTTTCCATGAGCTGGGCCGTTCTGTGGGCAAAAACAGCTCGTTGAAGAGAGGTCAAAGGAGAATGGCAAGAATCGTGCAAGCTAACAGGCGGGCCACAAACCGGCAAATAATGGCAAAGTATAACAGTGGTGTGCAGACAACATCCCGGAACACACAATTCGTCTGTCCTTGTCACGGATGGGGTATTGTAGCAGACTACCACCGTGTTCTACTCCTATCTACTAAAAACCAGAAGAAGCTGCTCCAGTGGGCACACAATCACCAACACTGGACAATTGAGGAGTGGAAAAACATTGACTGGTTTGACGAATCCCGGTTCCTGAACTCTTTGACTTGAATGCAAATCGCTACGTCTGGAGAAAACGAGACACAGCTCATCACCTGTCTAACATCATCCCTACCGTGAAGCATAGTGGTGGCATCATCCTGCTATGGGGATTAGGGTTTCACATTTTGGGGAATATTCAGAGGTGAAAACTTTCTGTGGGAATATATGGGAATTAATGCAAATTAATATTACTACTATTTAATGTTTTTTGCATTGGATATATTTACCAAATCATATGAAGACAAACATTAATCTTTTACCTTATCATAAGTAGACATAATTGCAAATTATTAAATCAATAGTTAGTTGAACTTTAATTAAATGAGTTGACTCTTCGCATGGGATGATTTCACTGAACAACAAAATAAAGGGAATATTGAATAATCCCAATGATCCATCGCATCTCCCAAAAACGTTTTCAACATACGTAAAAGGATAGTCTAGAAACTAAATCTTTGATTGTCTTCCTCTCAGCTGTCCATGTCTTCTCCCTGGACCTCCTTAATGTCCACCTCTTGAACATCAGACTCTGAGGCCTCATCTTCACTGTCACTTTCCAACCTTGTTGAGGATGGCTCGTTGTCAGGCTCAAAAAGCCGCAAATTTGCCCGGATGGCCACCAATTTTTCAACCCTTGTATTGGCCAGCCTGTTGCGTGCTTTGGTGTGTGTGTTCCCAAACAAGGACCAGTTGTGCTCTGAGGTGGCTGATGTTGGTGGGATTTGGAGGATGATGGAGGCAACAGGGGAAAGAACCTCAGATCCACAAAGTCCCTTCCACCAGGTGGCTGATGAGATATGTTGGCACGACTGCCATATTGCATCTCCATCCCAAAGCCCCTGCTTGGAAGTGTACTTCGCCAGACTGCCTAGAACCTTGCCCTCATCCAGGCCAAGGTGGCGAGACACGGCAGTGATGACACCATAGGCCTTGTTGATCTCTGCACCAGACAGGATACTCTTGCCAGCATACTTGGGGTTCAACATGTACACTGCGGCATGTATGGGATTCAGGCAGAAGTCTTCACGCTTTTTAATGTATTTCAGAACTGCAGTTTCCTCTGCTTGGAGCAACAGTGAAGTGGGCAGGGCAGTATGGATTTATTATCTTACATCTGCAAGCAGAGTCTGAACATCAGACAGGATGGCACTGTCTCCCCCAATACGTGCAATGGCTACTGCAATAGGTTTCAGGAGTTTCAGGCTGCTTACCACTCTCTCCCAAAATACATCATCCAGGAGGATCCTCTTGATGGGGCTGTCCATATCGGCAGACTGATATGGCCATTTCTTGGATAGACTCCTTCCCCTCCAGGAGACTGGCAAACATGATGACAACACCACCCCAACGGGTGTTGCTGGGCAGCTTCAATGTGGTGCTCTTATTCTTCTCACTTTGCTTGGCGAGGTAGATTGCTGCTATAACTTGATGACCCTTCACATACCTAACCATTTCCTTGGCTCTCTTGTAGAGTGTATCCATTGTTTTCAGTGCCATGATGTCCTTGAGGAGCAGATTCAATGCATGAGCAGCACAGCCAATGGGTGTGATGTGAGGGTAGGACTTCTCCATTTTAGACCAAGCAGCCTTCATGTTCGCAGCATTGTCTGTCAGCAGTGCAAATACCTTCTGTGGTCCAAGGTCATTGATGACTGCCTTCAGCTCATCTGCAATGTCTGTTGTCCCTTGTGTCTGTTCTTGTAGAAAACTGGTTGAGAGGTGGAGATTATGTCATTAATTATTCCTTGCCCACGAACATTCAACCACCCATCAGAGATGATTGCAATACAGTCTGCTTTCTCTATGATTTGCTTGACCTTCACTTGAACTCTGTTGAACTCTGTATCCAGCAAATGAGTAAAGCATGTCTGGCTGGAGGGGTGTATGCTGGGCAAAGAACATTCAGAAATCTCTTTCAATACACATTGCCAGTGAGCATCAGAGGTGAACCAGTTGCATACACAGCTCAGCTACGTTCCTCCATTGAGTCAAACAAACTTCTGCTTCCAGGAGGACCATGAGCTGTTACTATTGATAAGGTGTCTGTCTGATACATCATTTAAATGGCGAATCGAAGTAGAGGGACTTTTGTCAGAGGTTGCTTGTTTTGAGCGCTGGGGTAACTTTATGCACTTGGCCAG
This sequence comes from Salvelinus namaycush, assembly GCF_016432855.1. Taxonomy (NCBI): domain Eukaryota; kingdom Metazoa; phylum Chordata; class Actinopteri; order Salmoniformes; family Salmonidae; genus Salvelinus; species Salvelinus namaycush. Next base: position 72,351 of record NW_024061104.1, on the reverse strand, counting down.
ATGATTCTGCATCTTTGTTACATTCTTTGTTACATTCAAATCAAGCAGGCAGTCCTTTCGAACTTCTGGCTGTAAGTTCTTCACATATGATTTGGCACAGTATTTGCAAATGTACACAGCTTTTCCTTCTACATTAGCTCCAGTGAAATGTCTTCACACATTAGTGTGAAGGAAAAGCAGCCAACAAGTGCTCAGCATATGTGGGAACTCCTTCAAGGCTGTTGGAAAAGCATTCCAGGTGAAGCTGGTTGAGAGAATGCCAAGAGTGTGCAAAGCTGTAATCAAGTCAGTGTGGCTATTTGAAGAATCTCAAATATATAATATATATTGATTTGTTTAACACTCTTTTGGTTACTACATGATTCCATATGTGTTATTTCATAGTTTTGATGTCTTCACTATTATTGTACAATGTAAAAAATGAGTAGGTGTTCTAAAACTTTTGACCGGTAGTGTAAGTCAATAACTGTCAAACGTGTGTGTGTGTGTGTGTGTGTGTTGTGTGAGAGAGTGTATGGGTGGGTATGTGTCTGTGCATATGAAGGGGAGAGGGAGGGAGGATGAATATGTGTAGGAGGGCAGGAGAGAATGGGTGTGCAGGGGGCATGGAGTATATGTTGTGTGTGAATGAAAGAGAATGGATGTGTAGAGGGGTGTGGGTGTGTTTGAGAAAAGGGGACAGGGGAGGTGGAGGTTGGGATAAATTTGGCCTGGCTGGGTAAGGGAAGGAGGGTAGGTGGTGATAAGCTTGGCTTGGGGGGTTAAGGATGGGAGGGGGAACAAGCTTGGCTTGGGGGGGTAAGGTTGGGAGGTGGGGATAAGCTTGACTTCTTGGGTAGGGTTAAATGGGGGAGAGCAGGGAGGGGGTGGTGCAGAGAGATGGATTTGGTTTGGGATGGGGTTTTTTCTTCATTTTATTATGACTTGTAAATCCATTGTAAAATTAATAAGAGATCTGGACAGATAGGAAAGGAAGTCAAAGTTGTATTATTCCTCGTTTGTCATTTTAACTGCAATTTAATGGTGGATATTGGTGATAATGGAGAGGGACTATATCCAGGGGATTGGGATGGGGTGATTGGGAGGGCATCAGACACTTCTCTGAGGTGTGCTTGGGTCTTCCACTCATCCCATTTCAGTCTCTTGGAGGACCCACTCACCCCAAGTAGACCCTCACCTGCCAATATACTTACATTTACCTTGTAAGGTAATACAAACCAACCACAGTACTTATGTGGTAGTCCTTCTTAAAATGTACAGTATGTACAATGTACGTACAGTGCATTCGGAAAGTATTCAGAACCCTTGACTTTTTCAACATTTTGTTACGTTACAGCCTTGTTCTAAAATTGATTAAATGTTTTTTCCCCCTCGTTAATCTACACACAATACCCCATAATGACAAAGCAAAAACAGGTATCGCATATAAAAAAACTAAAGTATCACAGTTACATAAGTATTCAGCCTGACAGAGCTTGAGAGGCTCTGCAGAGACGAATGGGAGAAACTCCCCAAATACAGGTGTGCCAAGCTTGTAGCATCATACCCAAGAAGACTCAAGGCTGTAATCGCTGCCAATGGTGCTTCAACAAAGTACTGAGTAAAGGGTCTGAATACTTATGGAAATGTTATATTAGAATTTTTTTTATTTGCGATACCTGTTTTTGCTTTGTCATTATGGGGTATTGTGTGTAGATTGATGAGGGGGGGAGAGATGGATTTGGTTTGGGATGGGGTTTTTTCTTCATTTTATTATGACTTGTAGGGGGGGGGAACTATTTTATCCATTTTAGAATAAGGCTGTAGCTTAACAAAATGTGAAGTGGTCTGAATACTTTCCGAATGCACTGTAAAGATAACTTTATTCCATTACTTAACAATATGAAAGCAGATTTAATTAAATAGAATAATCTAACCATAAATCTTACAAGTAGAATAAACCTCTTCAGAATGGCATGGCTCCCAACGTTTTTGTATTTATTTTCAAGTAATACCGATTTGTTCTTAACTAAGACAAAATAATTCAGAATTGACTTTTTCTGCACAACATACAGTACTAGTCAAAAGTTTGGACACACCTACTCATTCCAGGGTTTTTCATTATTTTTACTATTTTATTTTTACATTGTAGAAAACTATGAAATAACACACATGGAATCATGTAGTAACCAAAAAAGTGTAAAACAAATATATATTTGAGATTCTTCAAAGTAGCCAATGTCCTTTGCTCACTCTGACAGCTTCGCACACAATTAATACCTTCTGGGAATGTTGTAAAGTCCTAAAAGTTTTGGGTGGAGTTGGAAAGATGGCTGTCAGAAGTATTACAGTGTAAATGTACTTTTAATTTGTCTGTCTGTATATTTCAAGACATGGCATATGAGGGTGCAGTGAGATACCCGATGGGTTGAACAGTACATTTCGTATCAATCATTTGCAGCTGACTTGCCTAGTTAAATAAAGGTTCAATAACAAACCTCTTAAAAAAACATATCCTTAAAAACTGGAAATCAACCAATCCTCCGTTGTTCACGCAATGGAAAGGTCAAATGCTTTACTATCTAAAAATGTAAAGTGAGTGGGCGACGGAGAGAAACAAAATTGTGCAGTTTGACGCCATGTGGCAGAAAGTGATACGAGTGCTGGAGATAGGGGTGAGGGTTATTGGGTATGGGCAGTGATGTAGTTGATGTTTGTATGATGTTGTCATTTGTGTGTGTTTGTTTTGTATTGTTGATAAAATATCAAATCAAATCATGTTTAAAAAAAAAAAAAGACGAAGTAGGCTCTCACTGCTCTAGAATGTATCTCTTCCATGTTTGGCCTTGGGAGGTGGTACCGTTTGGAGGTATTTCTGCGGGTTGGACTCAAAATCAACTTCATACCCTCGTCATCATTACGGAATGTTATTCACTCTCCGCAAGGTCGGCAGAAAGAAAAAGGATGCTTCCTTTTTTCAGAGGTTTAGTATTTTCAACCTAACTTCTGTTTCCCCTGAAAAACAGATGTGGGGACTACGCTCAGGCGTCTTTTTACGCCTGCTACTTTAAGTGACGGATTATTGTGGATAATCATGAATGAATTAGGAATAATGATGAGTGAGAAAGAGGCATAAATATCTTACCCCCTCACACAAAAAATGCTAACCTTCCCTATTTTTGGTAATGGCGAGAGGTTAGCATGTCTTGGATAATCTTTCTGCGCACAGAATCTGCCCACAGGACTTTATCATTCATCATTCTTCATGATTCATTCATGGTAATCCGTAATCAAGATACCATCCACATTAATGTAGAAGTATTCAGAAACATATTATTTTCTTATTTACAATAAAAGGCACAATAAATTGTCTACCATTCGTATCTATTGGGCACAACATAATCTGAAAGACAACCAAAACAAACTGCAAATGCGTCCAACAAGTTTGTAGAGTAACAAGTTTGTAGAGTAACAAGTTTGCAGAGTAACAAGCTTGATGTAGTCATTTCTAAACGGTAAAAGATATGTATGAAAATAACCTCAAATAAAAGGTATTGTCGCCTCATATGATTTAAAAACAAAAACTTAAATCCAAAATGCTGGAGTATAGAGACAAATGAAACGTTTTAGCTTCACTGTCCAAATATGTAGTGGCGTGTACATATCCATCAATCCCAAATGAATGGAAAAGATAGGCACCATTTAATTCCACCAATTTTGATGATGCATAGGGTTGTTATTTGCATTGCATGTGAACAGATTACTGTTTTACTAGCTGGCAGACTTCTTTTGATTTATTCTTTACATGACGTTGATGCACTTAGACCCAGATGACCGAGATGAACCAAATGACACAGATGAACCAGATGACCCAGAGCAACAGAGACTATTTCAGTGTGTGTCAGGAAATATGGATAGCAAAAGGATTCGACTGTACCTCGGCCTGGACAATCTGGTATGTTGCTCCAGCAGCTCTCATCAAACATCTGGCGCCCCCTTGTGTTGCCTGGAACAAATGCTGGGTCCCAGTATTATGATGAATCATTTTAGGGACAGTTTCCGTGACCCAGATAAAGCCTCATTCCAGATTTAAAAACCATGTTCAATGGAAAACGTACAAAGTAACTTTTCAGGGGAAAAACACGAACCGTTGTAATTTGTCCGTCCTTGTGATTGCCGTTCTATCTCATTCATTCTAGGTGGTGGATTGCATGCTCCAGAAGAAACCAGGCGTCTCAGCTATACAGTACCAGAACCAACTGAAGCTCTACACATCATCTGGTCTCCTGCCCACCATGGTCATCTATAACAGCACTAACTCAGCCACCTTCCCCTTTAAATTAATTATGGTGAGATGGGCTAAGATTAGGATTAGATACATACAACAAAATCAATGGTCTCAGTAATTACTTGAATTCAATGACTTTCTACTTCTATCTGTTTCTCTTATGTGTGCTTTCCCTCTGCTTGTTAGAATGCATCCACCTGGAGAGTGAACGTCCCCAGATACAACATTACTATCAACACAGGTGTCATTATTTCTTATTAATGAGCCGATCTATTAGTCTGGGTACCAGTCTTTTTAGCTAACATTCCACTCCGTGCCACTCCTGTCATTCGCCTAAGAGACTGACCTTTCGGGAATCTCAACGGTCAATACGCAGCTGGATTACCAGCGGAGTTGCTCATTGGTTGTTGGAAATAACATATTATATATATAATATTTTCCATGACGGCATGTGGAGCCTCAAATAGAATTACAATTACAACAAAGTACAAAGTACAAAAAATAAGACGTTATTTTGATTGTAATTGCAGTATGTATTTAGTTTTAGAATTTAGAAGTGAGCTAGCAACTTTTGACAGACTGCTTTTCATCTGGACAACAAAAAACTGTTGCTCAGCAACCAGACACCAAAAGTGAAAGAGTTCCAAAATGTGCTTTAAAAAAACGATTTCCAATATTTGCATAACATTTGATTGGAGGATAGCTATGACTGTTACCGAATCAGGATCAAATCCTCTGATCTTTAAAAAATAATTATTTCACCTTTATTTAACCAGGTAGGCCAGTTGAGAACAAGTTCTCATTTACAACTGCAACCTGGCCAAGATAAAGCAAATCAGTGCGACAAAAACAACATAGAGTTACACATAGGTTAAACAAATGTTCAGTCAATAACACAATAGAAAAATCTATGTACAGCGTGTGCAAATGTAGTAAGATTAGGGAGATAAGGCAATAAATAGGCTATAGAGGCGAAATAATTACAATTTAGCATTAACACTGGAGTGATAGAAACTGGGGTGCAAAAGAGCAAAAAAATAAATAACAATATGGGTATGAGGTAGTTGGGTGTGCTATTTACAGATGGGCTGCTCTGACAGCTGATGCTTAGAAAGGGATATATAAGTCTCCAGCTTCAGTGATTTTTGCAATTCGTTCCAGTCATTGGCAGCAGAGAACTGGAAGGAAAGGCAGCCAAAGCAGGTGTTGGCAGGAGGCTTTGTTGTGAAATAGGAAGCCGTTTCTAGATTTTATTTTTGATTGGAGATGCTTAATGTGAGTCTGGAAGGAGAGTTTACATTCTAACCAGACACTTAGGTATTTGTAGTTGTCCACATATTCTAAGTCAGAACCGTCCAGAGTAGTGATGCTAGTCGGGCGGGCGGGTGCGGGCAGCAATCAGTTGAAGGGCATGCATTTAGTTTTACTAGCATTTAAGAGCAGTTGGAGGCCACGGAAGGAGTGTTGTATGGCATTGAAGCTCGTTTGGAGGTTTGTTAACAGTGTCCAAAGAAGGGCCAGATGTATACAGAATGGTGTCGTTTGCGTAGAGGTGGATCAGAGAATCACCAGCAGCAAGAGCGACATCAGTGATATATACAGAGAAAAGAGTCGGCCTGGGAATTGAACCCTGTGGCACCCCCATAGAGACTGCCAGAGGTCCGGACAACAGGCCCTCCGATTTGACACTGAACTCTATCTGAGAAGTAGTTGGTGAACCAGGCGAGGCAGTCATTTGAAAAACCAAGGCTATTGAGTCTGCCGATAAGAATGCTGTGATTGACAGAGTCAAAAGCCTTGACCAGGTCGATGAAGACTGCTGCACAGTACTGTCTTTTATCAATGGTGGTTATGATATCGTTTAGGACCTTGAGCATGGCTGAGGTGCACCTGTGACTAGCTCGGAAACCAGATTGCATAGTGGAGAATGTACGGTGGGATTCGAAATGGTCGGTGATCTGTTTGTTAACTTGGCTTTCGAAGACTTTAGAAAGGCAGGGCAGGATGAATATAGGTCTATAACAGTTTGGGTCTAGAGTGTCTCCCCCTTTGAAGAGGGGGATGACCGCGGCAGCTTTCCAATCTTTGGGGATCTCAGACGATACGAAAGTGAGGTTGAACATGCTTGTTGTTGCAACAATTTTGGCAGATAATTTTATCCCAGCTGATTTGTAGGGTTCCAGATTTTGCAGCTCTTTCAGAACGTCAGCTTTCTGGATTTGGGTGAAAGAGAAGCAGAGGGGGTGTAACGCACTTTAGGTGTAGTGGGTGCGGAGTCAGGCGCAGGAAGCAGAAGGTACAGAACAATGTTTTATTCCGGCACAGAGAAAAATGTTCACGCCAATACCGGGGGCATATACAAGACCGGCCCAAAACCAGTCAGGACCCAACCAGTCCGGAGGAAAAATAAAGGGAAACGCACTACCACAAATATACACAGAGGAAAAATAAGCCCACACAAAGCTTTACCGGCTTAAATAGCCCAACTAAAAACCTAAACAAGAAACAGGTGTAACCAATAAGACAAAACCAACAGAAAAGGGAAAATGGATCGGCGGCAGCTAGTAGACCGGTGACGCCGAGCGCCGCCCGAACAGGAAGAGGAGCCACCTTCGGTGGGAGTCGTGACAGGGGGCTTGGGCAAGTTGCTGCGAGGGGTGCAGAGCTATTGGCCAGGGTAGGGGTAGCCAGGTGGAAAGCATGGCCAGCCAGGTGGAAAGCATGGCCAGCCGTAGAAAAATGCTTTATTATCGATGATCGTAGATTTATCGGTGGGGACAGTGTTTCCTAGCCTCAGTGCAGTGGGCAGCTGGGAAGAGATGCTGTTATTCTCCATGGACTTTACAGTCTCCCAAAACTTTTGGGAATTAGTGCTACTGGATGAAAATGTATGTTTGAAAAAGCTAGCCTTATATTAGTTGTGTATATTGGTTCCTGACTTCCCTGAAAAGTTGCGTTTGACAGTGATGAGGGGTGATTGTTTGACCGTGGACCCATTACGGACGCAGGCAATGAGGCAGTGAACGCAGAGATCCTGGTTGAAGACAGCAGAGGTGTATTTAGAGGTTAAATTGGTCAGGATGATATCTATGAGGGTGCCCGTGGTTACAGATTTAGGGTTGTACCTGGTAAATTCCTTGATAATTTGTGTGAGATTGAGGGCATCTAGCTTAGATTGTAGGACGGCCAGAGTTTTAAGCATATCCCATGTCCCAGAGTTCGTGCCTAACAGTAAGAACTCAGAAGATAGATGGGGGGCAATCAATTCACATATGGTGTCCAGGGCACAGCTGGGGGCTGAAGGTGGTCTATAACAAGCGGCAATAGTGAGAGACTTATTTCTGGAAAGGTGGATTTTTAAAAGTAGAAGCTTGAATTCTTTGGGCACAGACCTGGATAGTATGACAGAACTCTGCAGGCTATCTCTGCAGTAGATTGCATCTCCACCCCCTTTGGCAGTTCTATCTTGTCGTAAAATGTTGTAGTTGGGGATGGACATTTCAGAAGAGACATGTCCATCCCCAACTACAACATTTCTGGGCGTGGTAGAATAGATTCAAGGCATAATGTACAGACAAGGGTATGGTAGGATGTGAGTACAGTGGAGGTAAACCTAGTAAACCTAGGCATTGAGTGACGATGAGAGAGGTTGTGTTTCTGGAGGCACCAGTTAAGCCAGGTGAGGTGTCCGCGTGTGTGGGGGTGGGACAAAAGAGCTATCTAAGGCATGTAGGGCGGGGCTGGGGGCTCTACAGTGAAATAAAACAACAATAACTAACCGAAACAGCAGTAGACAAGGCATATTGACATTAGGGAGAGGCATATGTAGCCAAGTGATCATAGGGTCCAATGAGCAGCAATAGGTGAGTTCTGTAGTCGCTACTACGCTAGGCGAGCTGGAGACACGGCGATTCAGAAAGCTAGCGGGCCGGGACTAGCAGATGGGTCTTCGGAAACATCGCAACGGAAAAGCCTGTTGAAACCACCTCGGACAATTACGTCGGCAGACCAGTCGTGATGGATCGGCGGGGCTCCGTGTCGACAATAAAGGGTCCAGTCCAATTGGCAAAAGAGGTATTGTAGCCCAAGAATTCGCTGGTAGACCTCTTCGGCTAGCCGGCAGATGGGCCTAGCTCGAGGCTAGCTCAAGGCTAACTGGTGCTTGCTTCGGGACAGAGGTGTTAGCCAGTAGTAGCCACTCGGTTGCAGCTAGCTAGCTGTGATGATCCGGTGTAATTGTCCAGAGCTTGCGTCAGGAATCCGGTGATGTGGTAGAGAAAAAGCAGTCCTATATGCTCTGGGTTGATATCGCGCTTGCAGACTGGCAGGTATTGGCCCGAGCTGAAGCTGGCTGGTGTCCGAATTAAGGGTGAAGACCGCAGCAGTGGCTAACTGACTACTAGCTAGTAGCTAGTTATCTGGCTAGCTTCTGATTGGGGTTACGGTTCTAAAGTATAAAAAATAGCAGATCCGTACCACATTGGGTGAGGCGGAATGTAGGAATGTATATTCAGTTCCTAGATGGAAAGTGAAATTAAAATATATACGAAATGTATACGAAAAATACGAGGACTATTTACACGGGACAAGACAAACACACGTCCGACTGCTACGCCATCTTGGATTCTGATAGGTGATCTCAAGCTCATTAATGATAGAATGGCCTTTCTTCAAATATGAAAAGTCTCTTTGGCAAATGACAGGAGTGGCAAGGAGTGGAATATTAGCTAGAAAGACTGGTACCCAGGCTACCCAGCTTTTACTTGAAGACCAAGGCTACTTGAAATATTGAAGTACTACTACAATATCTACTTGCAGCAGCCCTTCACAGGCTTGATTGGCCTATTTAAACCTCTGTCCTCTCCCTCTCTGCCCTCTTTCTCTGTATCTCCTCTTTCTCTCTTCCCCCCCATTCCCCTAGTGGCAGCACCTGTGGATGAGTGGTATGTGGAGTTCAGTATGTTCCATGGCTTCTCTATGTTCAGCAGCAAGGGATCCATCCTGGACACACTGAAGGGAACACTACTGGATGTGGCCAGAGGTTGGACTAGGGGACGGAAGGGCCTATTGTGAATTTATGACAAAGCCCTGGGTGTTTTGAATTTGGATATTTTTGCCAATGACTAAAGAAAATAGTGTACTCTGATTAATTGCAGTGCCTGTTTACCTCTAGGTGGCAATCTTTTCTTTATGATCATAACGCCGGATAGCTGAGAGGAGATGGGGTTTTCCACAATGATAATATGGTTAAAGGCGTTGATAGTATTTCCTATATTATCTATCTATCCCCTATTAACATTTTACATTATGTTACAGTCATTCAGCAGACGCTTTTATCCAGAGCGACTTACAGTTAGTAAGTCAGTTAGACTTACATTAAAGGGGCATTCTGGGGCCTCCCGAGTGGCGCAGCAGTCTAAGACACTGCATGGCAGTGCATGAGGCATCACTACAGACCCAGGTTTGATTCCAGGCTGTGTCACAGCTGGCCATGACCGGGAGACGCATATGAGGCGGCACACAATTGGCCCAGTGTTGTGCGGGTTAGGGGAGGGTTTGGCCAGCTGGGATTTCCTTGTCCTATCGCGCTAAAGCGACTCCTTGTGGCGAGCCCGGTGCCTGCAAGCTGACCGCGGTCGCCACCTTGACGGTGTTTCCTCCAACACATTGGTGTGGCTAGCTTCCGGGTAAAGCGAGAAGTTTGTCAAGAAGAAGTGTGGCTTGGCAGGGTCGTGTTTCGGAGGACACATGGCTCTTGACCATCGCTTCTCCCGAGTTCATAGGGGAGTTGCAGCGATGGGAGAAGACTTTACCAATTGGGGGGGTAAAAGTAAAAAAATATAAAGGGACAATCTGCAGTTGATACATCCATTTTTAGACTTACAAATTAATGATATATACACATTGATTCTTGAAGACTATAACTTATAAATGCCTCATGTGCTTAGTTCAACTGTCAAAGCCCATCAGAACCCAAATTATAAGCTTGTTTTACTCAAATGTGTAAACATTGTAAAAATAAAAACACTGTATAGCCTTAAAACATGCTTAAAACTACAATGTTCATATCTTTGATGGGCAGTCCTTGTATACATAGCTCTCTATGAATTTGACAGTGGTTACATTTCTCCAGGCCCACCCCTCAGCTTTTTAACAAAACAGATGCGGGGTGATCACATTGTTATTGTTTCAACTAATGATTGCCCTTTTAAGGTTGTATCTTAGCAGTATGAGTGTGAATTTCAATAAGTTTGTCAGAATTGCATTGGCCGTGGCATCTCTCCCTTAGAGCCCATCCTGCAGTGGACGATAGGGGAGGAGTTGTCGTCTCGTATCATTGAACCACATCTCCACCGGGTCCTGAAACTACAAGTCAGCCAGAGTCCCTGTGCCGGGGATGTGGCCGTGCTGGCACCTGTCTTCGCTCCAGGAGGACACACAGGTGAGGAAGACATACTGTATACACACACACACAAACATGTTATGACAAACAGAACATACTTTAACTATGGGTAACTAACTGCAGACAAACAGGCCATTGATGTGCCCTGTGTATACACTCACCAGACAGTTTATTAGGTACACCCTAGTACCAGTTCGGATCCACCTTTGCCTTCAGAACAGCCTGAATTCTTCAGGCATTCTACAAGGTGTCAGAAATATTCTACAGGGATGTTGGTCCATGCTGACGCGATGGCATCACACAGTTGCTGCAGATTGGACGGCGGTACATTCATGCTGCGAACAGCCTGTTCCATCTCATCCCAAAGATGCTCTATTCAGTTGAGGTCTGGGGACTGACCAGGACACTCAAGTAAACTGAACTCGCTGTCATGTTCCAGGCAATGTTTTTCCATTCCTCAATTGTCCAGTGTTGGTGATCACGTGCCCACTGGAGCCGCTTCTTCTTGTTTTTAGCTGACAAGAGTGGAACACAGTGTGGTTGTCTGCTGCAATAGCCCATCCATGACAACGATTGACGAGTTGTCCGTTCCGAGATGCCGTTCTGCACACCACTGTTGTACAGAGCCGTTATTGATCTGTTTGTGGCCTGCCTGTTAGCTTGCACAATTCTTGCCATTCTCGTTCGACCTCTCTCATCAACAAGCGGTTTTCGCCCACAGTACTGCCGCTGACTTGATGTTTACCAATTCTTGGTAAAGCCTAGACACTGTTGTGCGTGAAAAGCCCAGGAGGGTGGCCGTTTCTGAGATACTGGACCCGGCTCGCCTGGCACTGACGATCATACCATGCTCAAAGTCCCTTAGGCCACTCGTTTTGCCATTTGTCAATTTCAATCGAACAGTAACTGAATGCCTCGATTCCTGTCTGCCTGGCCACTGATCCATTTTTGGGAACCTAATAAACTGTCCTGTAAGTGTATGTCTGCATACTTGTGCGCAGGGGTGGAATTAGAAGAAAAATCACTGTAACATCACAGGTTATTTAGCTTAAAAGCAAATTACGCTTGTTAAATTAGTTTCACATTGGGAACTCAGTTCTCAAGCATTCCAATTCAATTCTACCCCTGCTTGTACTCATTCATAGGACTTTGTCAGTGATCATTACTGAGGCCTTCTGTCCCCTCCCATTGTAACTGTAGGGGTGATTCTCAGTGTCACCAGATCTGCCTTCACCGCTCAGGCACGATGGTTCAATGCCACGAGATCACTATGTAGCTTGATCAATGAAGGTAGAGCATCTTATCTATCACGTTGCAGCTTTGATACATACTATATTACTTAGAATTGTATTTCAACATCCCTTATTCTGCTGTTTGATACGCAACGATACAGTGAGTGAGTGTGTTGTACAGTAGTTTTCAGTGCATTGTCTTTAGCCGGTCCTGTATTATTTGGTTATTAATGACTCTAATACCATTTTCACACACCCGAGGTGAGCCGAGCTGAGAGATCGCGTGAAAAGGGCCTTATTGGCTGTTCTCATTGTCCTCTACAGTGTGTGTGTCTGGCTGCTGACCAGTCTCTTGATGTTCCAAAGTGTGTGTGTGTCTGGCTGTGCAGGGATCTAACTTTTTCTGACTTACTGATCCTCCACAGTGTGTGTGTGTGTGTGTGTGTGTGTGTAACTGACCTGCTATCTCCACAGTGTGTGTGTCTGGCTGTGCGGGGATCTAACTTTTTCTGACTTACTGATCCTCCACAGTGTGTGTGTTTGTGTGTGTGTGTGTGTGTGTGTGTGTGTGTGTGTGTGTGTGTGTGTGTGTGTGTGTGTGTGTGTGATAACTGACCTGCTATCTCCACAGTGTGTGTGTCTGGCTGTGCGGGGATCTCCATCGTGGACCTGAAGCTGACCAACTGTCACCTGTTCCTGCTGACCAACCGGGGGCTCTTCATCAGCCAGGATCTCCTTTCCCCTGTCACAGGCACTCTCAATGTACTAGATACACACACTCATTTACACCATTAAAGATGGCACCGGGGGGGTGGCTGCTGTTTTATGGGCTCTTAACCAACCGTGCTATTTTGTTCGCTTTTAGCATTTTTTGGAACATATTTTGTACATAATGTTGCTGCTACCGTCTCTTAGGACCAAAAAGAGCTTCTGGAAATCAGAACAGCGATTACTCACCTTGAACTGGACGAAGAATTTCTCTTTAATGAGCCGGACAAGAGGGATTTACTCCAGACACCCGAACAGGCCCTCATCCCCGTCATTCGCAGGAGAAAAAAACGGAAGAGGCATCCCGGAAAGAGATCGTGGTGCCTTGTGAGGATCCGCCGACGAGTGGCTAATCTGCCTTTGCCATTCGTACTATTGGCCAACGTACAATCGTTGGATAATAAATTGGACGAACTATATCCTACCAAAGGGACATTTAAAAACTGTAATATCTTATGTTTCACCGAGTCGTGGCTGAAAGACAACATGAATAACATACAGCTGGTGGGTTATACGCTGTATCGGCAGGATAGAACAGCAGTCTCTGGTAAGACAAGGGGTGGCGGTCAATGTATATTTGTAAACAACAGCTGGTGCTCGATATCTAAGGAAGTCTTGAGGTTTTGCTCTCCTGATGTAGAGTATCTCATGATAAGCTGTAGACCACACTATCTACCCAGAGAGTTTTCATCTGTATTTTTCGTAGCTGTTTACATACCACCACAGACCGATGCTGGCACTAAGACCGCACTCAATGAGCTGTATACCGCTATAAGCAAACAGGAAAATGCTCATCCAGAGGCGGCGCTCCTAGTGACCGGGGACTTTAATGCAGGGAAACTTAAATCAGTTTTACCTCATTTCTACCAGCATGTTAAATGTTCAACCAGAGGGGGAAAAAACTTTAGACCACCTTTACTCCACACACAGAGACGCGTACAAAGCTCGCCCTCCATTTGGCAAATCTGACCATAATTCTATCCTCCTGATTCCTGCTTACAAGGAAAAATTAAAGCAGGAAGCACCAGTGACTCGGTCAATAAAAAAGTGGTCAGATGAAGCAGATGCTAAGCTACAGGACTGTTTTGCTAGCACAGATTGGAATATGTTCCGGGATTCTTCCGATGGCATTGAGGAGTATATCACATCAGTCACTGGCTTCATCAATAAGTGCATTGGTGATGTCGTCCCCACAGTGACTGTACGTACATACCCCAACCAGAAACCATGGATTACAGGCAATATCCGCACAGAGCTAAAGGGTAGAGCTGCCGTTCTCAACTGCGTGACTCTAACCCTCTAAAGCCTATAAGAAATCCCGCTATGCCCCCGACGAACAATCAAACAGTCAAAGCTCCAATACAGGACTAAGATCGAATCGTACTACACCGGCTCCGACGCTCATTGGATGTGGCAGGGCTTACAAATATTACAGGCTACAAAGGGAAGCACAGCTGACACAAGTCTACCAGACGAGCTAAATTGCTTCTATGCTCGCTTCAAGGCATGTAACACTGAAACATGCATGAGAATATCAGCTATTCCGGACGACTGTGTGATCACGCTCTCCGCAGCCGATGTGAGTAAGAACTTTAAACAGGTCAACATTCACAATGCCGCAGGGCCAGACAGATTACCAGGACGTGTACTCCGAGCATGCGCTGACCAACTGGCAAGTGTCTTCACTGACATTTTCAACCTCTCCCTGTCTGAGTCTGTAATACCAACATGTTTCAAGCAGGTCAACATAGTCCCTGTGCCCAAGAACACTTAGGTAACCTGCCAAAATGACTACCGCCACGTAGCACTCGCGTCTGTAGCCATGAAGTGCTTTGAAAGGCTGGTCATGGCTCACATCAACACCATCAACACCATTATCCCAGAAACCCGAGACCCACTCCAATTTGCATACCGCCCCTACAGATGAACAGATGATGCAATCTCTATTGCACTTCACACTGCCCATTCACACCTGGACAAAAGGAATGCTATTCATTGACTACAGCTCAGCGTTCAACACCATAGTGCCCTCAAAGCTCATCACTAAGCTAAGGACCCTGGGACTAAACACCTCCCTCTGCAACTGGATCCTGGAATTCCTGACGGGCCGCCCCCAGGTGGTAAGGGTAGGTAACAACACATCCGCCACGCTGATTGTCAACACGGGGGCCCCTCAGGGGTGCGTGCTTAGTCCCCTCCTGTACTCCCTGTTCACTCATAACTGCACGGCCAGGCACGACTCCAACACCATTAAGTTTGCCGATGACACAACAGTGGTAGGCCTGATCACCAACAATGACGAGACAGCATATAGGGAGGAGGTCAGAGACCTGGCCGTGTAGTGCCAGAACAACAACCTCTCCCTCAACGTGATCAAGACTAAGGAGATGATTGTGGACTACAGGAAAATGGAGGATCGAGCACGCCCCCATTTTCATCGACGGGGCTGCAGTACCGCAGGTTGAGAGCTTCAAGTTCCTTGGTGTCCACATCACCAACAAACTAACATGGTCCAAGCACACCAAAGACAGTCTTGAAGAGGGCACGACTAAACCTATTCACGCTCAGGAGACATGGGTCCTCAGATCCTTAAAGGTTTCTACAGCACCATCGAGAGCATCGTGACTGGTTGCGTCACTGCCTGGTATGGCAACTGCTCGGCCTCTGACCACAAGGCACTACAGAGGGTAGTGCGTACGGCCCAGTACATCACTGGGGCCAAGCTTCCTGCCATCCAAGACCTCTATACCAGGCGGTGTCAGAGGAAGGCCCTAAAAATTGTCAGACTCCAGCAACCCTAGTCCGAGACTGTTCTCTCTGCTATTGCACGGCAAGCGGTACCGGAGCGCCAAGTCTAGGTTCAAGAGGCTTCTAAACAGATTCTTCCCCCAAGCCATAAGACTACTGAACATCTAATCAAATGGCTACCCAGACTACTTGCTCACCCCCCTTTACGCTGCTGCTACTCTCTGTTATTATCTATGCATAAGTCACTTTAATAACTCTACCCACATGTATATATTAACTCAATTACCTCGACTAACCGGTGCCCCCGCACATTGACTCTGTACTGGTACCCCCTCTATATAGCCTCGCTATTATTATTTTACTGCTGCTCTTTAATTATTTGTCACTTTTATTTCTTATTTTTGTAGTTTTTTTTCTTAAAACTGCATTGTTGGTTAAGGGCTTGTAAGTAAGCATTTCACTGGCTCTGTTGTATTCGGCGCATGTGACAAATAACATTTTATCTGACTGTGCACAGAGCCATTTGATTGGCATGAACATTCTTTATGGTCCTTACTAGTCAATAAATAGTTTTTTCTGAACAGTTTGTGTTGTGGTACTGATCTTTTTCTCTGAATATTACAGTTCACCTTGCTGTTCCTCCCTGCACTGGCTCAGGTCTGTAAACATGTCAGTTGTTCAAGCTATTCTCAGATATAGTAGGGGCAGAGTGCCTCCCAAGAAAACAATTAACAAGTCATTGTGTTTCTCCTTCATAGATGGACTACTCTGCCACCACCTTGTGGTTTTCCTCTCAATGTGTGACAGATCGCATCTATTTCAGTGGTATGGCTTTATCATGACCTCAAATAAATGAACAATACGGATTCATAACATGTTTGTTGTTGTTGTGGAAGACAGTTTCAAACTGTTTTCTCTCTTGTTTAGATGACACACTCAGTTTGATTTCCAATGAAGGAGAAGGTGAAAACCTGGTAGGTGTGATTGAGGGGGTTTGTTTAGAATTGATATTATACAAATGTCTATCCTTGTGTTTCAACCTGAGCTTCTCAATGGCAGCATTCTAGGTGTGTGTACAGTAAGTACCCCTTCACGAGGTGGTTCCTGTGCCAGGCCTCTGCTGCTGACATCGCGAAGAACCCCAAACACCGTTACCTGTCCTTCCTCCATGACCGCCACCAACACACTGGCCTACTGCTCTCACACACTGAGGTACCTTTTCTATATTGTCTATATACAGTACCAGTCAAAAGTTTGGACACACCTACTCATTCCAGGGTTTTTCTATATTTTTACTATTTTCTACATAGTTTCTGTACAATAATAGTGAAGACATCAAAACTATGAAATAACACATATGGAATCATGTAGTAACCAAATAAGTGTTAAACAAATCAATATACACTACCGTTCAAACGTTTGGGGTCACTTAGCCTTTCACGAGTATCAATCCCGGATCCGGGATCACCCCCCACCCCCCCCACACTGATTAGCATCGCTAGCATAGCGTCACAATTAAATAGTAGCATCTAAATATCATTAAATCACAAGTCCAAGACACCAGATGAAAGATACAGATCTTGTGAATAACCCCATCATTTCTGTTTTTTAAAATGTTTTACAGGGAAGACACAATATGTAAATCTATTAGCTAACCACGTTAGCAAAATACACCATTTTTCCTTTGTCCACCATTTTCTCTCTCCACCAGTAGCTATCACCAATTCGGCTAAACTAAGATATTGATAGCCACTAACCAAGAAAAAACCTCCTCAGATGACAGTCTGATAACATATTTATGGTATAGGATAGGTTTTGTTAGAAAAATGTGCATATTTCAGGTAGAAATCACAGTTTACAATTGCACCCACAGTCACAACTGGACTAGAATTACTAGAGAGAGCAACGTGTATGACCAATTTACTCATCATAAAACATTTCATAAAAATAGACAAAGCATAGCAATGGAAAGACACAGATCTTGTGATTTCAGACAATATTTCAGATTTTCTAAGCGTTTTACAGCGAAAACACAATAAATCGATAAGTTAGCATACCACATGTGCAAACAATACCAGAGCATCAATTCAAGCCAAAGAGAGCGTTAACGTAATCATCGCCAAAAGATATAAATTTTTTCACTAACCTTCTCAGAATTCTTCCGTTGACACTCCTGTAACATCATATTACAACATACATATATTGTTTGTTCGAAAATGTGCATATTTAGCCATAAAAAACCGTGGTTATACAATGAAGATGGTAGCAAAACCAGCATGGAAAAGTCGGTCGCCATCTTTCAGAGTGATCTAGTTTAATCAATAGCTAATCATATACTTGACTAAAAAATACAGGGTTGACAGGAATCGAAAGACAAATTAGTTCTTAATGCAATCGCTGATTTACATTTCTAAAATTATCCTTACTGTGCAATACAGGGTTCGCCAAGCGAAGGGATAGAAAACAAAATGGCGAAATATGCGTTTAAAATATTTCGACAGAACAACGATTTATCATATTAAATATTACTTACTATGAGGTGATTTTCCATCAGATTCTTGGGCAATGTATTCTTTCTTGGGTCTAATCTTCTTTTGGTCGAAAGATGTCCTTTGTCCGTCGAAATGCCCGCTAACGTTCGACCGGGACCCCGAAACGTGCCCGGTGCTTCACATAGAAATGCATCAAAATCGCACTAAACGGATATAAATTGCTATAAAACGGTTTAAATTAACTACCTTATGATGTTTCTAACTCCTATATCGAATTAAATTACAGACGGATACATTTCACGTTGATAACCGAGCCTTTGAAAATGGCATCCGGAGGTCCCTTCCTGCGTAAGGGCGAGCGTCGAAAGGGGGGCTACTCTCACTCCTTGGTCTTTTATAACCTCTGAGAGCTACGTAGAAGGCCCATTCCACTTCTCATTGGTTACTGACATCCAGGGGAAGGCGGGTGCAGTTCGTGTCGTTCCATAGGATACACAGAGACCTTAAAAACTGATCTGAAACCAGAGCTTCGCTCTCAGACCTTTCACTGTCTGTCATGGATTTCGCTGTAGAAAGAGTTCTGGGTCACCCACAGACATAATTCCAACGTTGTATGAAACTAGAAAGTGTTTTCTATCCAATAGAATTAATAATATGCATATTGTACGAGCAAGAATTGAGTACTAGGCAGTTTAATTTGGAGACGACAAAATGCTAATTCGGAACAGCACCCCCTGTAGTCGCAAGAAGTTAGAAATGTCCTTGTTTTTGAAAGAAAAGCACTTTTTGTCCATTAAAATAACATCAAATTGATCAGAAATACAGTGTAGACATTGTTAATATTGTAAATGACTATTGTAGCTGGAAACAGCAGACTTTTAATGGAGTATCTACATAGGCGTGCAGAGGCAAATTATCAGCAACCATCACTCCTGTGTTCCAATGGCACGTTGTGTTAGCTAATCCAAGTTTTTATTTTAAAGGCTAATTGATTATTAGAAAACCCTTTTGCAATTATGTTAGCACAGCTGAAAACTGTTGTTCTAATTAAAGAAGCAATAAAACTGGCCTTCTTTAGACTAGTTGAGTATCTGGAGCATCAGCATGTGTGGGTTCGATTACAGGCTCAAAATGGCCAGAAACAAAGACCTTTCTTCTGAAACTCGGCAGTCTATTCTTGTTCTGATAAATGAAAGCTATTCCATGCGAGAAATTGGCAAGAAACTAAAGATCTCGTACAACGCTGTGTACTACTCCCTTCACAGAACAGCTCAAACTGTCTCTAACCAGAATAGAAAGAGGAGTGGGAGGCCCCGGTGCACAACTGAGCAAGAGGACAAGTACATTAGAGTGTCTAGTTTGAGAAACAGACGCCTCACAAGTCCTCAACTGGCAGCTTCATTAAATAGTACCCACAAAACACCAGTCTCAACGTCAACAGTGAAGAGGCGACTCCGGGATGCTGGCCTTCTAGGCAGAGTTCCTCTGTCCAGTGTCTGTGTTCTTTTGCCCATCTTAATCTTTTTATTTGCCAGTCTGAGATATGGCTTTTTCTTTGCAACTCTGCCTAGAAGGCCGAACCTAGAAAGCTGAACTTGAATGATCGGCATACATTGATACCTTTGTATCTAACCCATTAATTTCTATCCCCTTAATTTTATAATTGGATCTGATTTTTATTTGCTAACAATTCAATGGCCTTAAGAAACCCGTTCGGTGATAGAGGGAAACCTTGTTTTGCACCTCTTGACAATTCAAAATTCTCAGATAAATAAACATTACAGTGCCTTCAGTAAGTCACACCACTTGACTTTTCCCAAATGTTGTTGTGTTACAGCCTGAATTTAAAATTGATTAAATTGAGATTATTATAATTTTTTGTCGCTGGCTTACACAAAATACACTATAATGTGTTATGGAATTTGAAGTTAGGATAGCCGAACATGTAAAAGTTGGTTTAGTGTCTCTAGCTTGAACGGTTCAAGAGTTAATGTTGGTGAGTTATTTATGCTAATGCTAGTTTTTTATGAGCATGGCCTTATTTCTATTACAGCATATTGGATGACTGTTATAATATGTTATTCATATTCCATTCACCCAGATAGGTTTAGTTTACTACACGATACTCACATTTTCTCTATACCCATCATGAGGTTGCTATAACCTGGCCTACGAATGAAGGTTTACGACAGAGGTGCACAGGTCGAGAGAAAAAGTTGAGTAATGACAGACAGTGACACATTCAATACCAGCTTGCATACTCCTGCCTGCATCTAGCTGATCTAGGGTGTAATCATTAGTCCAACAGTTGCAAACAAGAGTTTATATTGGACAAATTCAGGTATGTTTATCTCCGTTTCATTCCGTTTGCTTCTGTTTAAGAAACGCTTTTCAACAGAATCGGCAGAATAAATATTGAAGTTTCCCACATGAGGTTTCCCATGTGGATTTTCCCATGTGATCACATAACCTTTCACATACGCCACCACATCTGTATCAGTAACTGATTTAATCTGTATTCCTACACTTTGGACTTTAAAGTAAACAATTATATTTATCATAGTAATTCAGGAGTAACATGAAAACAGAATAATATGCCCCACCAACATTAGAAAAACTATACAGAAAACTCTCAAATTGCTGAAATAATTATATGAAATCAACGATGAGAGAATATTCTGAATAACTGATAACTAAAATAGCAGTGCAGATGGCACTCTTTTGCTAAGTGCAGAGATGTATTATAGTTAATGAATGTGTGGCACACTAGAAAGATCAGCGTACCTCAAATCCAGAGGTTGTGATTTCAAATCCCAGGTGGGGTCATATTTTAGCTGAACAGCGATAACATGGAAAAGCTCATTTGAAAACGTGATCACATGTGAAGTGTTTCAAAAATACATGTTTTCACATATGAGATATACGAACAAATGGACAAATCTCTGATCCATTTAAGTTATCACGAGGGACATGACAGGGATGCCCTCTGCCCATTTATTTGCTTTAGCCACGGAACCCCTAGCATCAATAATTAGAACCAGTGGAGGCTGAGGGGAGGAGCTATAGGAGGATGGGTTCATTGTAATGGCGGAAATTGAATATATGGAAAGAAGTCAAACATGTGGTTTCCAAATGTTTGATGTGTTTGATAACGTTCCATTAATTCCATTCCATCCATTACAATGAGCCTGTCCTCCTTGCTCCGCCCACCAGCCTCCACTGATTAGAACTCATGTCTCAATCTGGTGAATAGAGATTGGTGGAGAACAGCCAATGATGTGTATAAATCCTGGATGACTGACAGGGGGCGATGTATTGAAGCCACCGCGCAGCCATCTTGGTACTCCTCCTCCATTGTAAAAAAAAAAAAAAAAAAAAAATACAAATATATATATATATATATATATATTTGTAAGCTATAGAAATGCATTTAAGAATGTCTTCATTTCTTTTTGACACCTTTATTCTATTTCAGACACCTTAATGCATACTTTCAATTATATTATGTGAGCTAAACATAAAAAATATGAAAAAATTTCTGCCCTTTGCTAAAAGTTGCCCAGAATCAAGTCAATAATTGTGCGATTGTCTGACAACACCAAGTAAAAAGTAAAAGTCCTCAGGGACACTTGACATTAAGGCCTAGATTCAATCAAATCAAAATCAAATTGTATTTGTCACATTTTTTGTAAACAACAGGGGTGGACTAGCAGTGAAGTGCTTACTTAAGGGCCCTTCCCAACAATGCAGAGAGAAAGAAAATAGAGAGATAATAGAAAAGGAAAACACGTAATAATAAAAGTAATAATAGATACACAATGAGTAATGATGACTATATACAAGGGGTACCAGTACTGAGTCCATGTGCAGGGGTACAAAGTAATTGAGGTTGATATGTACATACAACTAGGAATAAAAATGACAGATAGTAAACAGCAGCAGCAGCGTATGTGATGAGTCAAAAAAAAGTTAGTGCAAAAAGGGTCAATTCAGATAATCCGGGTAGCTATTAACTATTTAACTAACTATTTAGCAGTCTTATGGCTTTTGAGTAGAAGCTGTTCAGGGCCCTGTTGGTTCTAGACTTGGTGCTTCGATACTGCTTGCCATGCAGTCTATGAGTTGGGTGGCTGGAGTCGTTGAAATATTAGGGCCTTCCTCTGACACCACCTGGTATAGAGATCCTGGATGGCAGGGAGCTTGGCCCCAGTGATGTACTGGGCCTTACGCACTACCCTCTGTAGCGCCTTGCGATCAGATGCCAAACAGTTGCCATACCAAGTGGTGATGCAGCCAGTCAGGATGCTCTGAATGGTACAGCTGTAGAATGTTTTGAGGACCTGAGGGCCCATGCTGAATCTTTTCAGCCTCCTGAGGGGGGAAGAGGTGTTGTCGTGCCCTCTTCACTACAAGCATGAACAGCATAAGCAAACGATAGCCGACACCCGCATAGCTGGGGTTTTGACAGTGTCAGAGATGTTACTACATTAGAGCTGTCAAATTGGTGAGCAGCTGCTCGTGTGGTCATTGCCACGAAGCCACACCCGTCCTACTCGCGTTAGAAGTTCAGAATAAGAAAGTTAGGCTATATGGAAACAATGACACTAAAATTGAAAATCATTAAAGAAAATCATTATATTTTCATTCATATTTATATCACATTCCAGTGTTCCAACTTGTAAACAACGCTGCATGGGATTTCTCTTAATGCAGCTCTGTGCAGCCAATGGCAATTTCTGCTTCTGGTATAAAGCCAGGAGACGCTTGTGGATTTGCCAGCTGTTCCAGCTCCGTCATCGCCCACCACAACACACTGTGGTTGGACACTAGCGCAGATCTGATAGAATCTAGCCCTAAGTGCGTAAATGCTCTTGGGATTTGAACACGCAACCTTTTGGTCTGGAGCGCATTAATATCTCAGCAATACCAGCAGATGGTTAATTGTTACCAAGAACATACAGTATATCCACACACTCTCAAAACTAAGAGTATGGTTATGGTATATCCCTTCCCTGGTGCACAAAAAGGTCAAAGGCACACATAAGGTACATATAGGAGCTCACATGTTACTGAGCGGTATCTTTTAGGGTACATGTGTGGATAAAAAAAAATTAAAACATGTTTTACCTTTATTTATCTAGGCAAGTCAGTTAAGAACAAATTCTTATTTTCAATGACGGCCTAGGAACAGTGTGGTAACTGCCTTGTTCAGGGGCAGAACAACAGATTTGTAACTTGTCAGCTCAGGGAGTTGAACTTGCAACCTTTCGGTTATTAGCCCAATGCTCTGACCACTAGGCTACCCTGCCAGATAATCTAGTATAATGTTATAATGTTAGTGTCCAGAGCATGGAGGCGCTACCAGAAGACAGGCCAGTACATCAGGAGACGTGGAGGAGGCCGTAGGAAGGCAACAACCCAGCAGTAGGACCGCTACCTCCGCCTTTGTGCAAGGAGGAGCACTGCCAGAGCCCTGCAAAATGACCTCCAGCAGGCCACAAATGTGCATGTGTCTGCTCAAACGGTCAGAAACAGACTCCATGAGGGTGGTATGAGGGCCCGACGTCCACAGGTGGGGGTTGTGCTTACAGCCCAATACCGTGCAGGACGTTTGGCATTTGCCAGAGAACACCAAGATTGGCAAATTCGCCGACTGTCCAGGAGTTGGCGGATGCTTTAGTCCAGGTCTGGGAGGAGATCCCTCAGGAGACCATCCGCCACCTCATCAGGAGCATGCCCAGGCGTTGTAGGGAGGTCATACAGGCACGTGGAGGCCACACACACTACTGAGCCTCATTTTGACTTGTTCTAAGGACATTACATCAAAGTTGGATCAGCCTGTAGTGTGGTTTTCCACTTTAATTTTGAGTGTGACTCCAAATCCAGACCTCTGTGGGTTGATAAATTTGATTTCCATTGATAATTTTTGTGTGATTTTGTTGTCAGCACATTCAACTATGTAAAGAAAAAAGTATTTAATAAGAATATTTCATTCATTCAGATCTAGGATGTGTTATTTTAGTGTTCCCTTTATTTTTTTGAGCAGTGTATATATATATATATACACATTGAGTGAGTGTACAAATCATTAAGAACACCTTCCTAATATTGAGTTGCACCCCCACCTTTCGCCCTCAGAACAGCCTTAATTCATCAGGGCATGGACTCTACAAACTGTCAAAATCGTACCACTCCGAAGCTGGCCAATGTTGACTCAAATGCTTCCCACAGTTGTGCCAAGATGGCTGGATGTCCTTTGGGTGAACACACGGGAAACTTGACACAAACCTGTGCGCCTGGCACATACTACTGTACCCCGTTCAAAGGCATTTATATATTTTGTCTTGCCCATTCACCCTCTGAATGGCACGCGTACACAATCAATGTATCACGACTCAGGATATGACCCAGATGCAGACATAGGAGGCGGATAGTACAGTTCTCAATAATTGTATAACAAAGGGCAGGTCGAGAACAGACAGGTTCGTAATCAGGTCAGTCAGGCAGGTACAGGAGGCAGGCAGGCTCGGGGTCAGGGCAGGCAGAGGTTCGTAATCAGGTCAGAGTCAGGCAGGTACAGGACGGCAGGCAGGCTCGGGGTCAGGGCAGGCAGAGGTTCGTAATCAGGTCAGAGTCAGGCAGGTACAGGACGGCAGGCAGGCCCGAGTCAGGGCAGGCAGAATGGTCAGAACCGGGAAAACTAGGAAACAAACACTTGAGAAACAGGAAAACACGCTGGTAGACCAGACAAAACAATGGGGAAGATGGGCGAAACCTAGAGGGGGGTGGAGACAAGCACAAAGACAGGTGAAACAGGGTGTGACACAATGTCTCAATTGTCTCGAGGCTTAAAAGTCCTTCTTTATCCTGTCTCCGCCTCTTCATCTACACTGTTTGAAGTTGATTTAACAATTGACATAAATAAGGGATCATAGCTCTCACCTGGATTCACCTGGTCAGTCTATGTCATGGAAAGGTGTTCTTAATGTTTTATACACTCAGTGTATAGCACAATCCATACAAAGGGAGTGCAATCCATTAAGTGTGGATTCCATTTGCTTTGTATGAGATTGATTTGATTGATTCAATTTGAGTCAAGTAAAAATCCACTATCCCCAGATAGTATGATCATGAAATGATATTGTGTGTTTCTCTCTTCCAGCAGAAGGGTGCGATGGTGTCAGTGTTTGGTGTAAAGGTAGAGGATATTTTTCAACGTCACACCAAGTTCCCCCCGGTGATTCTAGACTTCCAGCCCAGAGGGATCTTCCTGTTGGACAACCATGTTATTTTGTACGGCTCAGAGGTGACAGCAAACACACACACACATACATCGCACACATGCATACGCACGCACACACACACACACACACACAGAGTTCAAATAACTTGACAAAATAAAAAATACCAGAGGTAGGAAAACTCAGGGTCCTATCTAAGTATGATGAATTTGATACCATAATGTATTTCCCTTACCCAACCTTTGTCTGTGTATTATGATGTGTTTAGGTGTGGACATCGTCAGATAGAGGCTCTACCTTCACGTGGGTGTTCTCTCTAGACAATCAGATCGTGATAGACGCGCTGAGCTGTACTGTCAATGGTGTGGTAGTGTTCTTTACTGACCATGGAAACCTCTACATCATGAAGTCAGGTGGGACAACAACAATAGTGACGTTCCAGGTTATCTTTTTTTGCAGTCGTGCTTCCCAAATGATCCAATCTCGCAACGCCTGGAGAAGTTTGTAACTACTCAGGAAGGAACCATGTTTGTTTGTGAACCCTTCTGAGAACAGGGTGACTGCAAAACAGACAACCTGGAACACCACCATCAACTCCTAAAGAATATGCTGCAGGATGTAGGCTTGAACCTAGGGCTGTTGTGGAGACCGTATTACCGCCACATCGGCAGTCATGAGTCATGCCCGCAGTAAAATTCCAGGTGACCGTTGAGTCACGGTAATCTCCTCTTATGCACTCAGGACATGTGTTGGTAGTACCCAACTCGCTAACGATCATCAGGTCCATCATGTCCAATCAAATTAATTTACCACAGGTGGACTCCAATCAAGTTGTAGAAATGTCTCAATAATAATCAATGGAAACAGGATACACATGAGCTCAATTTCGAGTCTCATAGCAAATGGACTGAATACTTACAGTACCAGTCAAAAGTTTGGACACCCCTACTCATTCAAGGGTTTTTCTTTATTTGTACTATTTTCTACATTGTACAATAATAGTGAAGACATCAAAACTATGAAATAACACATATGGAATCATGTAGTAACCAAATGAGTGTTAAACATATCTAAATATATTTGGGATTCATCAAAGTGGCCACACTTTGCCTTGATGACATCTTTGCACACTCTTGGCATTCTTTCAACCAGTTTCACCTGGAATGCTTTTCCTACAGTCTTGAAGGAGTTCCCACATATGCTGAGCACTTGTTGGCTGCTTTTCCTTCACTCTGCGGTCCAACTCATCCCAAACCATCTCAATTGTGTTGAGGTCAGGTGATTTTGGAGACCAGGTCATCTGATGCAGCACTCCATCACTCTCCTTGGTCAAAGAGCTCTTCCACTGCCTGGGGGTGTGTTGGGTCATTGTCCTGTTGAAAAACAAATGATTGTCCCACTAAGTGCAAACCAGATGAAATGGCATATCGCTGCAGAATGCTGTAGTAGCCGGGCTGGTTAAGTGTGCCTTGAATTCTAAATCAAGGGGTCTGAATACTTTTCGAATGCACTGTTTATGAATTTGTATTTGACATTCAAATGCCTAGTAATAGGGAATTACCTTTAGCTACAGAATATCTCACCACTATACGTTTCCATATTTTCCTCTCTCCTTCATTCCTTTCTCCAGCACTATTCGAGTGCAAATGGATGACATGTCTTTTTTCCCATGTCTCTGTTTCTGCCCATTTGATAATGGCCCATTCTAAATTAAAACTAATTTGACATAATAGTGAAGACAAGATTACATTTAGAATAGTGAAAATATTATCACTTGATGAGAGAACAGCGTGTGCAGCATGAGGCATGGAACAGACTGCAAGCTTTTCCAAATAACTCTAAATCTATTGTATAGGACCTGTTTCAAATGATCACATTTACACTCAACATAGCCATGTGTACTCGCTCCGGAATGGGAAAAATATCCTTTCCATTTTATTCATTTTATTCAAGTTCAATTATATTCTAGTTACTATAAAATCATATAATAGAAAATAATGCCACGGGACTTATTAGCATATCTAGTCTGCTAAATGAACTAGACCACAGCCTATGGCATGGAGCATAGCCAGATAACATACAGTAGGCCAATTCATATTCTGTTCTTCTAAAATTCATATAATCTTTCTTTAGACCTGCCTAAAATAAATAATGGATTTATTGTGATGGTGTATTTTAAATTGATTTATTCAGCTATTTTAAATGCAGATGTCCCATCAGCGGCTTGTATGCATGGAAACCTGGAGATTTTAATTATGAGACCGGCAGTCTTTTGCATGACAATAACCAGCTGACAAAATTTCATGACCGCCACAGCCCTACTTGAACCTGCCAGAATTCCCATCACATCCCATCTCCCCCATCCCCACCCATTTTTGTCCTCCTGAAGGTCTTGCCAGGTTTGCGTGGTTGAACGAGACCCTGGATGTAACCAGTACTCTACTGTGTGGTCACATGGGCATCCTGATTGCTGTTCAGTTGGACAAAGACAAACCCAGTGGCTTTAGCTACAGGAACATCGAGATAGACCATCTCATAGAGGTCAGTGTTGCAAACATTTTGCTACGGTATGCCCTACTCAACACAACCCCAGTTGCTTTAGGTCAATTTCACAGTAACATAATGATGCTGAGACTCAGATGTTTCACTTTAAAATGTATGCCAAACAAAATCCAATGATTGCAAAGTTAAACAGACCATACATCTCAAAGCACAAAGACACCTTTTAAGAATTTCCACAGACATTTTTACAAAAACACATTTACTTGAAGAACAATGCAGGTGCAAAGTTTGGTAACAGAATGATGGAACAAGAAAGTAATTTTGTTAAAAGTGGTCCTTGTGCATAGAGTTGTATGGTTTGATTTTAAAGTCTCAGCATCATTCTGTCACTGTGGAATTGCCCTTTAGCTACAGGACCATCGAGATTAACCACCTCATAGAGGTCAGTGTTGCAAACGTTTTGCTATGGTATGCCATACTGAACACAACCAAAGTTGCTTTAGCTACAGGACCATTGAAATAGACCACCTCATAATGGTACAGAGCAACGGCCTAACCAGTGACAAAACCCAAAGACCGGAACTACTGCAGCTCGTTATCTCACGTATCCCATTCAGTCCCGGCAGATTCTTTGGTCTACAAGCAGAATCTGCCCATGGGAGATTATCCTTAGACAGACCATAAAAGGCATACAAATCGGGTTACTGCAGTTTTTGACAACTGTTTGTGTAGAAATGCCTTTATAGCACATCATCTATTGTCTATACTGGCCAATACGATATTCTCCTGTCTGTCAGGCCTGTTGCAGACATACACTGATATCTTGGTTTTCAACATACTGTGTATTTGTGTCCCAATAGAAACATGAGATGGGTTTTGACAAAGCCCTGGCCCTCCAGTACCTCACAGACCACACAGTCCTGCTCCACGAGAATGCTGTCATCAATGACCATGCTAACGGAAACAACCGCCAGGGCAGGAACAACCCTCTCACCGTGGCACCCGCCAGCCACTTCTCACCTAACCACGTGGGCAAGGTCATCTACTTCAGGTGGGGGGGACTCTAGCCCCAAATCTCTTAAACCTGTCATCTTGTGGATCTTTTGAACTATTTTAGACACTTGTTCCTTGTCTACATGTAATATTGACCTCCTTATCTAATATTGACTTCCTTATCTAATATTGACTTTAATATTTACTTCCTTATCTAATATTGACTTCCTTATCTAATATTGACTTTAATATTGACTTATCTAATATTGACTTCCTTATCTATTATTGACTTTCTTATCTAATATTGACTTTAATATTGACTTCCTTATCTATTATTGACTTTCTTATCTATTATTGACTTCCTTATCTAATATTAAAAATAAAATAAAAAAACTTTTTTCCCCCCAATTTCGTGGTATCCAATTGGTAGTAGTTACAGTCTTGTCTCATCGCTGCAACTCCCGTACGGACTCGGGAGAGGCGAAGGTCGAGAGCC
Organism: Salvelinus namaycush; assembly: GCF_016432855.1. Classification (NCBI taxonomy): domain Eukaryota; kingdom Metazoa; phylum Chordata; class Actinopteri; order Salmoniformes; family Salmonidae; genus Salvelinus; species Salvelinus namaycush. The sequence goes on along the minus strand of NW_024061104.1, from coordinate 43,209 downwards.
ATGCGTCCTCCGAAACACAAACCAACCTAGCCGCACTGCTTCTTGACACAACGCACATCCAACCCGGAAGCCAGCCGCACCAATGTGTCGGACGAAACACCGTCCACTGTGCCACCCGGGAAGCCCCTCCTTATCTAATATTGACTTCCTTATCTAGTATTGACTTCCTTATCTAGTATTGACTTCCTGATCTAGTATTGACTTCCTGATCTAGTATTGACTTCCTGATCTAGAATTGACTTCCTGATCTAGTATTGACTTTCCTATCTACTATTGAGTGTCTTTATATCTTTGTATTGTCTTATGTGTCTTAGTAAATGCCATCAGTGTCCTCCAGATGTGCGTGTGTGCATGTCCATACATGTCTGTGTGTGTGTTCTCCCTCAGTGACGGTGGGATGGTGGTGATCACAGAGGTGTTCCGGACTCACTATCAGGGGGGGTTCTCCGGGGCCATCGTCGGGGAGATCCTGGAGCCAATCAAAGGAGCCAGCCTGAATGCGGAGCCTATGCAGTTATGTGACCTGTTGGTGAAGAAGGGGGAGCCCGAGGGGCTCATTGTTACACTGCAGCTCAAAGACCTAGGTAACTGGAAAGAAAGATAGCATCAACTGACTTGTTAGTTCATTTACATTTAGTGATTCCCAAACTTATTTTGTGCTGCTTACTAGTCCTGAAATTCTAACAGAATCATGCTACGTTTCAGATATTTTCCTATCCTTCCAAGTATATTAATGTGATATTTCTAGTTACAATCTCAATCTCTCGTAATGAGTCTTAAGACACGATCCAAAATATATCGGCCACTGCTCACAACTCATAGCTTTATTTAACCCAGCCTGCTGCGGTTTCTCCTGAGGTAAACTATGAGCTGCTTGACTTACTAGATCCATTTGAAGGAAGATTAAATTTAAGTGTGCACGCTTGAAGTTAAGATAAACAGTGTAGTTATTCCCACCGCAAGGCAATCAAACAAGCGAAATGCCAGGACAGGGACAAGGTGGTGTCGCAATTCAACGGCTCAGACACGAGATGTATGTGGCAGGGTCTACAGGAAATCACGGACTACAAAAAGAAAACCAGCCACGTCACGCTTCCAGACAAACTAAACACCTTCTTTGCCCTCTTTGAAGATAATACAGTACCACCGTCGCGGCCCCGCAAACAAGGACTGCGCCGTGGCTAACGTAAGTAAAACATTTAAACGTGTTAACCCTCGCAAGGCTGCTGGCCCAGACGGCATCCCTAGCCGCGTCCTCAGAGCATGCGCAGACCAGCTGGTGTGTTTACGGACATATTCAATCGCTCCCTATTCCAGCCTGTTGTCCCCACATGCTTCAAGATGGCTACCATTGTTCCTGTACCCAAGAAAGCAAAGATAACTAAATGACTACTGCTCCGTAGCACTCACTTCTGTCACCATGAAGTGCTTTGAGAGACTACCTTACCGGCCACCCTCGACCCACTTCAGTTTGCATACCGCCCCAACAGGTCCACAGACGTTGCAATCGCCATCACATTGCACACTGCCCTATCCCATCTGGACAAAAGGAATACCTATGTAAGAATGCTGTTCATTGACTACAGCTCAGCATTCAACACCATAGTACCCTCCAAGCTCATCATCAAGCTGGAGGCCCTGGGCCTCAACCCCGCCCTGTGCAATTGGGTCCTGGACTTTCTGATGGGCTGCCCCCAGGTGGTGAAGGTAGGAAAGAACATCTCCACTTCTCTGACCCTCAACACTGGGGCCCTACAAGGGTGCGTGCTCAGCCCCCTCCTGTACTCCCTGTTTGCCCACGACTGCGTGGCCATGCACGCCTCCAACTCAATCATCAAGTTTGCGGACGACACAACAGTAGTGGGCTTGATTACCAACAACAACAAAACATCCTACAGGGAGGCGGTAAGGGCACTCGGAGTGTGGTGTCAGGAAAACAACCTCTCACTCAACGTCAACAAAACAAAGGAGATGATCGTGGACTTCAGGAAACTGCAGAGGGAGCACCCCCCTATCCATATCGACGGGACAGCAGTGGAGAAGGTGGAAAGTTTTAAGTTCCTCGGCGTACACATCACAGACAAGCTGAAATGGTCCACCCACACAGACAGTGTGGTGAAGAAGGCGCAACCGTGCCTCTTCAACCACATGAGGCTGAAGAAATTTGGATTTTCACCCAAAACCCTGACAAACTTTTACAGATGCACAATCGAGAGCATCCTGTCGGGCTGTACCACAGCCTGGTGGTGCGGTCTGCACAACGCATCACCGGGGGCAAACTACCAGCCCTCCATGACACCTATAGCACCCGATGTCACAGGAAGGCCAAAAAGGACATCAACCACCCGAGCCACTGCCTGTTCACACCGCTACAATCCAGAAAGCGAAGTCAATACAGGTGCATCGAAGCTGGGACCGAGAGACTGAAAAACAGCTTCTATCGCAAGGCCATCAGACTGCTGAACAGCAATCACTAACTCAGAGAGGCTGCTGCCTACATTGAGACCCAATCACTGGCCACTTTAATCAAATGATCACTAGTCACTTTATACAATGCCACTTTAAATAATGCCACTTTAATAATGTCTACATATCTTACATTACTCATATCACATGTATATACTGTGTTTTATACCATCTATTGCACCTTGCCTATGCTGCACAGCCATCGCTCATCCATATACTTACATGTACATATTCTCATTCACCCCTTTAGATTTGTGTTTATTGGGTAGTTGTTGGTGAATTGATAGATTACTTGTTAAATATTACTGTACTGTCGGAACTAGAAGCACAAGCATTTTGCTACACTCGCATTAAGATCTGCTAACCATGTGTATGTGACCAATAACATTTGATTTGATTCCTTAGATGATACCACTATCATTCTTCTGTGGTAAACACTGAGCTTCCTGCTTTAGTCAACCCTGCTGCTGTTTCTCCTGTGGTAAACTGTGAGCTGTCCTGTCTTGTCCAGATCCGTCCCAGGGGTTTAATTTGTCCCACGTGGGGAAGGCTGTGGTAGCACCAGGCTTCAGCAGTTACCTCATCACAGGGCTGGTGCACATCGGCAGTGCCCTAGCCAAACCCACTATGCCAGCCCTAGTGCTCCCCCTGACCAGCCACCGGTCAGGAGAGTGGCTGCTCTTCCACTCTGCAGGTTACTGTGTTTATTGTGTGTTATTAAATCCTCAATGATTTTGAATGTGTATTGTTGTAGTACTCGCCTGAGGTAAGTCTATGGGCTCGTTTCCTGTACACAGATTAAACCTGGTCCTGGACTAAAAAGTATGCTTAATAGAGATTCTCCATTGAAAGTACTTCTTAATCCAAGACGAGACTTAATCTAGATCTGGGAAACCAACCCTATATGTATTTTAAATGTGTGAAATGGATCCATTTATCCATCTAGGCCGGGGGAGCTGGGGGATGAAGGAGGGGCTATGTCGTCACGCCCTGCAGTCATTGGACGGTGTGAGGAATAACGCTCTGATAAGGATCAACGTCAGAGAAGAGCTCAACTTCACCTTCAAGGCCTTCATGTCCGACTACTGTGAGTAGTGGTGGTGTGGGGGTTGAGGTGTGTAGTGTCTGGGTTATTACCAATGATGGATTCTGGGTACTAACTCCTAAACTTGGGATAGGGTTAATTATCAGGTATCCTATTGAAATATTGAGTGCTTAGGTTTAGAGGGTCTACACCAGAAGTTAATGGTTATCTGTAGGAGGAAGGTATATAGTGTGTGCAATTAAGCTTGGAATGTGCTGAGTGCAGAGAAAGAGATCACATGTGGCAGGCATTGATAAGGGGAGAGAGCCATGGATTAGTGATGAAGGGGGGCAGGTCAGGTCACGTTAAGGGAGAAAGAAAAGTTTATGGCCGTATTACTTAGTTTCCTGCCTAGCAGTAAAGATGCAATGTTTGTTCAGATGTGTAGGAGGAGACTCAGCCTAGGAGAAATGGTTAAATATCAGTGCTTGTGTGAACAATGTCTTTGTCTAATGCAGCTGTATTGATCCTCTGGGAAGAATAGACTTGGTTTAAGCTTTCATAGTGTCCCGAGTTTTTACTCTGAGAATTAGAACCTAACACCAATTCCTATTCACTGTGTATCACTGTCTACATTCTTTTGAAAGGGTAGTCTATAGTTAAAGATTGAAATCCGCATTAGGGGAAACAGGGCCTCCTTCAGTGTGGTCATTTTGTGTTTAATTATTCTGCTGTTCTATCACGCGTGTTCAATGATGTCTGGTGGGGGGGGCAGTTTGTTTTTGCGCTAACTTCTTTGTTGTAATATCCCAAACAGTTTCACCACTTAAGGATTCCAGCTTTAATGCTCTCGTTCTAACAAAACCTGTGTGTGTGCAGCTCTGTCCATGGTGTACCATAAGAAGTTCATGCGTGTGTTTCTGACCAACCCTCTGGCCTTCCGAGTCACAGCCAGACACTCCTGGGACGACACCAACAACCACATGCTCACCCTCACCGCCTTCAGTCACCTCTGCAAGAAGGTATACCTCCAATACTCCATATCACCCTCATATCCGTCCATTAATCACGGTACTCCATTCTGTTTATTTATTTATTTTTATCTGTCGGCCCCAGCCGCGAACTCAGGCTCTGTGTGTAGTTAACTGACCCTCTCTGCCCATTCATCGCCGTTTTACCTATTGTTGTTTTAGCTGATTAGCTGTTGTTGTCTTACCCGTTGTTGTCTTAACTAGCTCTCCCAATCAACACCTGTGATTACTTTATGCCTCGCTGTATGTCTCTCTCATATGTCAATATGCCCTGTATACTGTTGTTTAGGTTAGTTATCATTGTTTTAGTTTACAATGGAGCCCCTAGTTCCACTCATTATACCTCTGATACCTCTTTTGTCCCACCTCCCACTCATGCGGTGACCTCACCCATTATAACCAGCTTATCCAGAGATACAACCTCTCTTATCATCACTCAGTGCCTGGGCTTACCTCCGCTGTACCCGCACCCCACCATACCCCTGTCTGCACATTATGCCCTGAATCTATTCTACCACGCCCAGAAATCTGCTCCTTTTATTCTTTGTCCCCAATGCTCTAGGCGACCAGTTTTGATAGCCTTTAGCCGTACCCTCATCCTACTCCTCTGTTCCTTGGGTGATGTGGAGGTAAACCCAGGCCCTGTGTGTTCCCAGGCACCCTCATTTGTTGACTTCTGTGATAGAAAAAACCTTGGTTTCATGCATGTCAACATCAGAAGCCTCCTCCCTAAGTTTGTTTTACTCACTGCTTTAGCACACTCCTCCAACCCTGATGTCCTTGCCGTGTCTGAATCCTGGCTTAGGAAGGCCACCAACAATTCTGAAATTACCATACCCAGCTACAACATTTTCCGTCAAGATAGAACTGCCAAAGGGGGAGGAGTTGCAATCTACTGCAGAGATAGCCTGCAAAGTTCTGTCATACTTTCCAGGTCTATACCCAAACAGTTTGAACTTCTAATTTTAAAAATGAACCTCTCCAGAAATAAGTCTCTCACTGTTGCCGCCTGCTATTGACCCCCCCTCCGCTCCCAGCTGTGCCCTGGACACCATTTGTGAATTGATCGCCCCCATCTAGCTTCAGAGTTCGTTCTGTTAGGTGACCTAAATTGTGATACGCTTAACACCCCGGCAGTCCTACAATCTAAGCTAGATGCCCTCAATCTCACACAAATCATCAAGGAACCCAGCAGGTAGAACCCTAAATCCGTAAACATGGGCACCCTCATAGACATTATCCTGACCAACTTGTCCTCCAAATACACCTCTGCTGTTTTCAATCAGGATCTCAGCGATCACTGCCTCATTGCCTGTATCCACTATGGGTCTGCGGTCAAACGACCACCCCTCATCACTGTCAAACGCTTCCTAAAACACTTCTGCGAGCAGGCCTTTCTAATCGACCTGGCCCGGGTATCCTAGAAGGATATCGACCTCATCCCGTCAGTAGAGGATTCCTGGTCATTCTTTAAGTAATTTCCTCACCATCTTAGATAAGCATGCCCCGTTCAGAAAATGCAGAACTAAGAACAGATATAGCCCTTGGTTCACTCCAGACCTGACTGCCCTTGACCAGCACAGAAACATCCTGACTGCAATAGCATCGAATAGTCCCCACGATATGCAACTGTTCAGGGAAGTCAGGAACCAATACACGCAGTCAGTCAGGAAAGCAAAGGCTAGCTTTTTTCAAGCTGAAATTCGCATCCTGTAGCTCTAACTCCAAAAAGTTTTGGGACACTGTAAAGTCCATGGAGAACAAGAGCACCTCCTCTCAGCTGCCCACTGCACTGAGGCAAGGTAACACGGTCACAACTGATAAATCCATGATAATCGAAAATTTCAATAAGCATTTCTCAATGGCTGGCCATGCCTTCCTCCTGGCTACTCCAACCCCGGCCAACAGCTCCGCCTCCCCCGCAGCTACTCGCCCAAGCCTCCCCAGCTTCTCCTTCACCCAAATCCAGATAGCAGATGTTCTGAAGGAGCTGCAAAACCTGGACCCGTACAAATCAGCTGGGCTAGACAATCTGGACCCTCTCTTTCTAAAACTATCCGCCGCCATTGTTGCAACCCCTATTACCAGCCTGTTCAACCTCTCTTTTGTATCGTCCGAGATCCCTAAAGAGTGGAAAGCGGCCGCGGTCATCCCCCTCTTCAAAGGGGGTGACACCCTAGACCCAAACTGTTACAGACCTATATCCATCCTGCCCTGCCTATCTAAAGTCTTCAAAAGCCAAGTTAATAAACAGATCACTGACCATTTCGAATCCACCTTCTGCGCTGTGCAATCTGGCTTCTGAGCTGGTCACGGGTGCACCTCAGCCACGTTCAAGGTACTAAACGATATCATAACCGCCATCGATAAAAGACAGTACTGTGCAGCCGTCTTCATCGACCTGGCCAAGGCTTTCGACTCTGTCATTCACCGTATTCTTATCGGCAGACTCAATAGCCTTGGTTTTTCTAATGACTGCCTCACGTGGTTCACCAACTACTTTGCAGACAGAGTTCAGTGTGTCAAATCGGAGGGCATATTGTCCGGACCTCTGGCAGTCTCTATGGGGGTACCACAGGGTTCAATTCTCGGGCCAACTCTTTTCTCTGTATATATCAATGATGTCGCTCTTGCTGCGGGCGATTCCCTGATCCACCTCTACGCAGACGACACCATTCTGTATACTTCTGGCCCTTCCTTGGACACTGTGCTAACTAACCTCCAAACGAGCTTCAATGCCATACAACACTCCTTCCGTGGCCTCCAACTGCTCTTAAACGGTAGTAAAACCAAATGCATGCTTTTCAACAGTTCGCTGCCCGCACCTGCCCGCCCGACTAGCATCACCACCCTGGACGGTTCCGACCTAGAATATGTGGACAACTATAAATACCTAGGTGTCTGGCTAGACTGTAAACTCTCCTTCCAGACTCATATTAAACATCTCCAATCCAAAATCAAATCTAGAATCGGCTTTCTATTTCGCAACAAAGCCTCCTTCACTCACGCCGCCAAACTTACCCTAGTAAAACTGACTATCCTACCGATCCTCGACTTCGGCGATGTCATCTACAAAATAGCTTCCAACACTCTACTCAGCAAACTGGATGCAGTCTATCACAGTGCCATCCGTTTTGTTACCAAATCACCTTATACCACCCACCACTGCGACCTGTATGCTCTAGTCGGCTGGCCCTCGCTACATATTCGTCGCCAGACCCACTGGCTCCAGGTCATCTATAAGTCTATGCTAGGTAAAGCTCCGCCTTATCTCAGTTCACTGGTCACGATAACAACACCCAGTTAAAGACTTTTATTTCCCTCACCAACTTTAAACATCAACTATCTGAGCAGCTAACCGATCGCTGCAGCTGTACATAGTCCATCTGTAAATAGCCCACCCAATCTACCTACATACTGTTTTTATTTTATTTACTTTTCTGCTCTTTTGCACACCAGTATCTCTACTTGCACATCATCATCTGCTCATGTATCACTCCAGTGTTAATCTGCTAAATAGTAATTATTCGCTCCTATGGCCTATTTATTGCCTACCTCCTCATGCCTTTTGCACACACTGTATATAGACTTTCTTTTTTCTACTGTGTCATTGACTTGTTTATTGTGTTATTGGCTTGTTTATTGTTTACTCCATGTGTAACTCTGTGTTGTTGTCTGTGTCACACTGCTTTGCTTTATCTTGGGCAAGTCGCAGTTGCAAATGAGAACTTGTTCTCAACTAGCCTACCTGGTTAAATAAAGGTGAAATAAAAAAATAAATATCATCCTCGAGTTTGTCTATATAGACGAATAATAACATAAATACATTTTGTAGTTGCATACAGTATATCAGGGTATAGGTCAATTCCATTTCAATTCACTCAATTCTGGAAGTTAACTGAAATTCCAATTCCATTTTTTTCATTGAAAGAATTGGAATTGGAATTTCTGTTTACTTCCTGATTTGACTGAATGAAAATGGAACCCCAACCCCGCTGAACGCAGTTGTCTGAAGTCCATTGTGTTGTGTTATCTTTCCCTCTGCCCCTAGGCAACCACCACAGTGATGGTATACATCCCAGAAGCCTCTCTGTTGTGTAGGTCCTCCTCCTTCACCTTCACGCTACAGAACTCCTGCCCCGAGGGACTCCAAATCGTCTATGTCTCCCGAAAGCCAATCAGTGACCACGAATGGATCCACACGGATCCAGTAGATCACATGGACAACAAGAGGCTCTTCAACCTGCCTGTGAGAGATAGAGATACACTGGGTTACAGGCATGCGATCAATGTTTTATTAGTTGACCTGTGTGCAGATAATGAGATGCGTGTGTGTGTGCTTCAGGTGAACTACCGGCCTCCCTCCCAACTAGGTGTTTTAATCCCGACCACAGACAATATCTATAACGCTGACCCAAGTCATCCCCACCCCAGACAGCACTACCCCATCTCCAAGGTGAGCAAAGGTCACAAGGTTCACACACGCCAGCACTACCTTGTCTCCAAGCTGAGCAAGTCTTGTATGTTTGTGCAGTGTAACTTTACTAAGTGTCTATATGTGCTTCTGTGTTGTGTTTCGCATTGGGTGTAAGCTGTGATACATAGTGTTTGTGGGTGACAAATTGTGTGCCTTCCTCCAGAACTCTGGTCGGTATAAGCAGTGTGCAGGGAAAAGGTCAGCAGAGGAATGTGGCTGTACAGACAGACTGAAAGTCTCTCCTCTAGCCATCAACTCTGACTGCAGACAGAGGGTACACATCTGCATCAGTGTGATCAATCATCAATGTCTTCCAAAAACAAAACAATTACATATACAGTATCAGTCAAAAGTTTGGACATGTCTACTCATTCAAGTTATTTTTTTACATTGTAGAATAATAGTGAAGACATCAAAACTATGAAATATCACATATGGAATAATGTAGTAACCAAAAAAGTGTTAAACAAATCAAAATATATTTATATTCTTCAAAGTAGCCACCATTTGCCTTGATGACAGCTTTGCACACTCTTGACATTCTCTCAACCAGCTTCCTGAGGTGGAATGCATTTCAATAAACAGGTGTGCCTTGTTAAAAGTTAATTTGTGGAATTTCTTTCCTTAATGCGTTTGAGCCAATCAGTTGTGTTGTGACAAGGTAGGGGTGGTATACAGAAGATAGCCTTATTTGGTAAAATACCAAGTCCATATTATGGCAAGAACAGCTTAAATAAGCAAATTCTATATGTGTTATTTCATAGTTTTGATGTCTTCACTATTATTCTACAATGTAGAAAATAGATAAATAAAGAAAAACCCTGGAATGAGTAGGTGTGTTCAAACTTTTGACTGGTACTAGACATTAAATATTGTAACATTTATTTAAAAAATTTAAAAAAATATATATATATATATATTGAATATGCTATAAACTCATATTTAGTACCATTTAGTGGAATATATTAAAGTATTGTCTTAATGTAACTGTGCATTCTGCATAATACAGTCTTGTCGACTGCGAGCATGAATGAAATCATATAAAAATCGTATATTGGTTAAAGCGTATTTTAGTCTTTCCCATGTCCTCTGTGTTGTACTGTAGGTGCTGAGGCTAACGTTTCCTGTGACTGACTTCAACATCACCTTGTTCCTGAGGAGAACCAACCACGCTGACCACCCGCTCTGCTCTCCTTACTTTGTTACTGTCACGGAGGTCAACAACCGGACCAGCTGGAATGTCACAGGTCAGTCTCATCCCAGAAGGCTTTGCAATATAAGGATGATTTTAAAGATGGAATCAGCATTAGGGGAAACAGCACCACTGCGGACCCCAGCACCTTTTGTTTTTGTTTTGTGGATGAAACTGAGGTGTGTAAAAAAAATTATATATATATAATTTGCAGTACATATTCTGCTGTTCTATTGCGTGTGCAATTTTTATTGAACCTTTATCTAACTAGTCAAGTCAGTTAAGATGATGGCCTACCCCGACCAAACCCTTCCTTAACCCGCCCCATGGGACTCCCGATCATGGCCGGTTGTGATACAGCCCAGGATCGAACCCGGCTCTGTAGTGACGCTTCTAGCACTGCGATGCAGTGTCTTAGAATGCTGCGCCACTCGGTCCCCCAAATGATGTCCAAGTTGGGGAAAAAACGGTGTTTGTTGTTTGTAGTAACTTCTTTTGTTGTTGGGGCCTCCCGAGTGGGGCAGCTTTCTTAGGCACTGCGTCGCAGTGCTAGAGGCGTCACTACAGATCCGGGTTCGATCCCGCTGACACGGTCGCCAGTTGTAAGGTGTTTCCTCCGACACATTGGTGCGGCTGGCTTCCGAGTTAAGCGGGCAGGGTGTCAGGACTATAACTACCAATTGGATATCACGAAATTGGGGCGAAAAAGGGGTAAAAAGTACAAATTTGTAAAATCCCAAACGGACGTGGCAGTTTCACCATTTAGGATTGCAACTTTAAAATGTGAAAAATACATATTTTCTGTCATCTTTTCAACCAGAAAAAATGATTTCAACCAGAAAAGGGTGATCATAACTTCCCTTGTATAATGTTGCCTAATGGGCAGGTCTTTAGTGCACTATAGTGAAACACACATTCTCTGTTGTTAACCCGTCTTTTCCCTACCATTGTGTTGGTAGGGACCCATGCCACCCCCACCATGGACAGGATGAGACAATATTTTGAAGACAGTCTAAAGAACAATCTCTACAACCCAGAGGGACTGCAGATCAGCTTTTATGTAAATCATCTACAGTCTCCCTGACTATATGACATGTTCATAAATTGTAAAACAGTTGAGTGTAATCTGTATACGTCTGCATAGAAATACTGTCATTTCAGTCATGCGAATTGTGCTATGAAAAAGCAGTTTCCATCTGGGGTTTCATTGTGACAATGTTATAAATATAATATTTTTCCAACCTAACAACCACCACCATTATTCTCCACAGGGCTCTGAGCTTTTCCACTTCCGTATCTCTGTCATTCCTGGAGTTGTGTTGTGTGACCTGGTGGAGGAGGTACAGGTGAGGAACCATGTAGCTTTTACACTGAAGTCAGTAACTAATAAAAAAGAGGAAGAACAAGATAACCTCTGGCCCTCACCTATTTCTCTCCTTCCTTTCTCACTCTCCCTTTCTCTCTCTCTCTTCCTATACGGGTAGATCTACGTAGACGAGCCTCCGCTGGCGTTCCCAACCCAACACCTCGTCAACAACATGGCAGCCATCATCCTGGGAGGCTTGCTGCTCTTTGGCTTCCTTCTCATATACAACGGCGTTGCCATGCCAACCAAGAGCAGCATCAAAACCCTCCTCAAGAAACACAAGCCCACCATCTCTCCAACCAGGACCCAGAACTCTACCACAACACAGGGACACGAGTAGGATTTTACAGTTTGGCATTGTAAGAGTGTGTTATAGAGTTGTACGTTCCATTTTTAGCCTTTTAACCTAAGTATGAGATGTAAATGTTTTTATTGTTCAGATTTATCCTTTTTTCAAATGTGTGTTCTATGAAATTTGTATTTGGGAAAGATTGAAAGAAACTAGCAAAGATGAAAAGGTACAAATGAAAGGAAAAACACATGCTCGGAGTGGGTTTTATTGGTTGTTGCTGTGTTTTCAAAAAAATAAAAATACAAACTAAAAAAAAATAATCACAAAAAGTAAACCAGGATTTGTTGCCATTAGGACTTTGTCAGATACTACTACATTATATTCTGGTAGGTTGTATCACATAATTTCTCAGGCCTGTAGGAGTAGTCGGGAAGGATCCATAAATAAAACACATCACTCATAGTTGTGAGTACGTAGTAACCCGTATTAAAGTGGAACGCTGCATAGGAGCAGCTACAGTGGCTTGCGAAAGTATTCACCCCCCTTGGCATTTTTCCTATTTTGTTGCCTTACAACCTGGAATTAAAATAGATTTTTGGGGGGTTTGTATCATTTGATTTACACAACATGCCTACTACTTTGAAAATGCCAAATATTTTTTATTGTGAAACAAACAAGAAATAAGACGAAAAAAACTGAAAACTTGAGCATGCATAACTATTCACCCCCCAAAGTCAATACTTTGTAGAGCCACCTTTTGCAGCAATTACAGATGCAAGTCTCTTGGTGTATGTGTCTATAAGCTTGGCACTTCTAGCCACTGGGATTTTTGCCCATTATTCAAGGCAAAACTGCTCCAGCTCCTTCAAGTTGGATGGGTTCCCCTGGTGTACAGCAATCTTTAAGTAATACCACATATTCTCAATTAGATTTAGGTCTGGGCTTTGACTAGGCCATTCCAAGACATTTAAATGTTTCCCTTAAACCACTCGAGTGTTGCTTTAGCAGTATGCTTAGGGTCATTGTCCTGCTGGAAAGTGAACCTCCGTCCCAGTCTCAAATCTCTGGAAGACTGAAACAGGTTTCCCTCAAGAATTTTCCTGTATTTAGCGCCATCCATCATTCCTTCAATTCTGACCAGTTTCCCAGTACCTGCCGATGAAAAACATCCCCACAGCATGATGCTGCCACCACCATGCTTCATTGTGGGGATGGTATCCTCGGGGTGATGAGAGGTGCTGGGTTTGCGCCAGACATAGCGTTTTCCTTGATTCCTACATTTTAGTCTCAACTGACCAGAGTACCTTCTTCCATATGTTTGGGGAGTCTCCCACATGCCTTTTGGTGAACACCAAACGTGTTTGCTTATTTTTTTCTTTAAGCAATGTTTTTTTTCTCTTCCGTAAAGCCCAGCTCTGTGGAGTGTACGCCTTAAAGTGGTCCTATGGACAGATACTCCAATCTCCGCCGTGGAGCTTTGCAGCTCTTTCTGGGTTATCTTTGGTCTCTTTGATGCCTCTCTGATTAATGCCCTCCTTGCCTGGTCTGTGAGTTTTGGTGGGCGGCCCTCTCTTGGCAGGTTTGTTGTGGTGCCATGTTCTTTCCTTTTTTTAATAATGGATTTAATGTTGCCCCGTGGGATGTTCAAAGTTTCGGGTATTTTTTTTATAACCCCACCCTTCTCCATAACTTTGTCCCTGACCTGTTTGGAGAGCTCCTTGGTCTTCATGGTGCTGCTTGCTTGGTGGTGCCCCTTGCTTAGTGGTGTTGCAGACTCTGGGGCCTTTCAGAACAGGTGTATGTATACTGAGATCATGTCTACCTGTGTGAAATCTAACTAATTATGTGACTTCTGAAGGTAATTGGTTGCACCAGATCTTATTTAGGGGCTTCATAGCAAAGGGGGTGAATACAAATGCACGCACCACTTTTCCTTCTTTTTTTTTCTTTTTTTCACTTCACCAGTTTGGACTATTTTGTGTATGTCCATTACATGAAATCCAAATAAAAATCTATTTAAATTGCAGGTTGAAATGCAACAAAATAGGAAAAACGCCAAGGGGGATGAATACTTTTGCAAAGCACTGTATAAGCAATAAATGGGAAAAACAAAGGGGACGTAGCAGATGTTTCATTTTCAAATTGGTTACAATTAGGTTAAGGGTCAAACCAAAGACAATCTATTATATTGACAAGATAGTCGAGTGAACACTAACATTGGAAATGAGTGTCCTCAAAGATGGAAGCACTGTATTGTCTTTGATGGAAGGCAGGCCAAAGTAGTCGAGATCAGGTGGGACTATTCTAGCCAATGAGAGGGCAGATACGCGTGTGAACAAAAGGCACAACTCAGATGAAGTTTTATTTTTTTTAAGTTGGTGAAATGCCACGTGCTTTTATTTGATCAAGTAAGCAATTCAAGTTTTTCTTAACCAAATTCGACTCATTGTCCTCCATAAAAAATTCCTCACTTTGTGGTCTTATTTTCGTGTACAGATTTTGGGCAGAGTAAAGCCTCTTCCTCTGCTCAAACTCATGTCAGCCCGGTTGGCATCAACTGTCTGTGCTCCCATTGGTCATCCTGAGCTGTTCAAGCTCCTCCTCCAGGCTTCTAATTCGCTGCAGGAGTTCGGCCCTGTCCTGCTGTACCCTGAGCTCTGCCTGCCGCTTGGCATCCTGGATCTTCCTCTCATACCAGCACTCCAGCTGAGTGTACACTGTCTCAAAGAACCTCTGGGTCACCTGCAACAAAGATGCATGAAGTAAGTGAAGAAAAAGTTACCCCTTCTCCACACACACCCCTTCCCAGAATCCAAGTGAAAAGGAATCATCGGTCCACAGCCCACCAGAGGGCAATGTGAAGCCATTGATATAGTATTCACCACAGCTATCTTGTCATTAGTTACCTCCATGGCGTGTAGGTTGTTTCTCTCCTGACTGAATGTGGGCTCAGGGGGTCTGTCCATGAAGAACTCCAGGGTCCTGGTCCCGACACTGGGTGGTCTCATCAGGCCGCGCGTCCTGATCCGGTCCCGGAGGTGCTTTCTGTGGTGCCAGCCATGACTGTCCTGGCCCCGGCCCTGCTTCCAGTTGCTGGTGGGAGACTGGCTGCTGCTGACACTGCTGGAGCAGCCCTCCCAGATCAGCCCCGGAATGTGATTGTCGAGCAGTTCTGGATGCTGACAACGGGGGGCGGTAGAGCTCAGGAAGATTCCTGGGTGAGCTGGCAGAGGGAGAAGAGTAGTGTTCTGGTAGTTATCTGAGAAGAGAGGAACGAGAAATGGAGCTTGTTTTTCAAGCTTGTGCGTTTTCTAAATCAGAGGTGTAAGACCTAGACCTACTGTCAACCCCACAACTTCATCACCAAAAATTTTGGGACGAGGTTAAACAAATTCTTACTTTAGAAATCCGATAGGACTTTTTTTTTTAGATTGTGACTTGATTTCTGGAACCACCTTCCCATGTCTCATCCTCATTATCATGCTCCTCCTAACACCCACCTGGTGATCTGTCCAGCTTTAGCTCAAAGTACTTCCTGCCCGACCCCTGACCCTGGCCCTGCTCCATCGCCGGACTGTGTGGTGCATTGTGGGTGGTTGAGGGTGAGGGGCATGGCAGCAGGTTGACGTAGGTAGCCAGAGAGCTGCTGCTGTCCCCAAAGAAGACAGAGAGCAGGGGGAGGCACTCTGAGTCTCCATCGTCCCCCACAGATGGAGAGGGGAGCAGCTTGTAGTACTGGGGGTCGGCTGGGAGGTGGAGGTCCATATCCTGGATCTGAGTCATGCACCACCTCTTCAACTCCTGGGTCGCTGCTGCCTGCTTGGGGTGTGAACACCAGAGAGACATAGGGGGGTTCCACAAATTGTGTGCCTTCTGAGTAGTGTAACTTTTGATTTCACCTAATTTTCACATTCTGTCATAAAGAGCACATGTTCAACTTCATAACAAATGATTTTTCTGGTGGTTAAAGTGGTTAAGTGGTTTTAAATAAGAAAATTAATATAGTAAGTGCCAAATTAAGTAACAGGGTTGACTAACATGGTGGTTGAAGTGGTTAAATAAGAAAAGTAATATAGTAAGTGCCTATTGAAACCTCTCTGGGGTATGTGGGACGCTAGCGTCCCACCTGGCCAACATCCAGTAAGATTTCAAATACAGAAATACTCTCTAAAAATTCAGAAAACAAAACATATTTTACATAGGTTTAAAGATGAACTTCTTGTGAACCAAACCACGGTGTCAGATTTTAAAAATGCTTTACGGCGAAAGCATACCTTACGATTATTTGAGAACATAGCCCAGCAGACAAATCATTACAAACAGTAACCAGCCAAGTAGAAGAGTTACACAAGTCAGAAATAGAGATAAAATTAATCACTTACCTTTGATGATCTTCATATGGTTGCACTCAGAAGACATTCATTTACTCAATAAATGTACCTTTTGTTTGATAAAGTCTCTCTTTATATCCAAAAACCTCAGTTTTGTTCGTGCGTTTTCTTCAGTAATCCACAGGCTCAAACGCAGTCACAACAGGCAGACAAAAAATCCAAATTGTATCCGTAAAGTTCATAGAAACATGTCAAACGATGTTTATATTCAATCCTCAGGTTGTTTTTAGCCTAAATAATCGATAATATTTCAACCGGACAATAACGTCGTCAATATAAAAGGTAAACATGAAAGGCACTCTCTTGGTCGCGCGCATGAAAAAGCTCTGTGACAAGGCAGGGTCCACTCATTCAGACTGCTCTTACTCACTCATTTTTCAGAATACAAGCCTGAAACAATTTCTAAAGACTGTTGACATCTAGTGGAAGGCATAGGAACTGCAATTTGAGTCCTAAGTCAATGGATACTGTAATGGCATTGAATAGAAAACTACAAAACCAAAAAGAATCCTACTTCCTGAATGGATTCTTCTCAGGTTTGCGCCTGCCAAATCAGTTCTGTTATACTCACAGACACTATTTTAACAGGTTTGGAAACTTTAGAGTGTTTTCTATCCAAATATACCAGTTATATGCATATCATATCTTCTGGGCCCGAGTTTAATTTGGCAGTTTAATTTGGGCATGCTTTTCATCCAAAATTCCGAATGCTGCCCTCTACCCTAGAGAAGTTGTGCCAAATAAAGTAACAGGGTTGACTGTAACATGGTGGATGATTTCACCTCGAAACAGCCATTAATCCCTGGGGCGGGGGAAAGGAAGTTTGTTGTGTGCAACAGAGAGAGACAATTGAAAGTAAGCTTCACCCAAAATGTTTAATTGCTAAAACATTTCTAGCCTGTCTATCTGTGAGTAACAGGGTTGACATGTTATGTTCGACTTGCTCACTTTTCCACCACAAAACACCAGAACATGTTCAAAAAGAGTACAACCAGCTCACCTGTTTTACACCGTAGTTTTACTATTAGATGTTACATTTTTCTTTAGATAAAAAATATTTCAAAAGGAATAGTTTCAACACATTAAAATGACAATTCAGTTCACATAACAGGGTTGACCTTAAAATGAGGGACAGACGTAAATGAATCACTAATCCCATCAACTAAATAATCATTTTCAGAAATTACTTTGTCAAAGCAACAAAATAACTAGGGCTTTGCAAACCTGGAGAAATTTTGCGATTAAGTGGGATAAGATCTTCATAGAAGTCACAACGGAGGAACATGTCAAAATGCTGAATGTCTTTATTAAAAATCTGATTTATTAAATTCTTCATGTGGTCTATATTAAAAGGCACATCAGTTAATTTAACAGGCTTAAAAAAATAGAAATGGTGCACGATTTCTACTTATAATATCAAAGGGACGCAAACCCAGGGGTTAGGGTTAGGATTAGGGTGACTGCTGCCTGTTTTGTGTGTGAACAACCAGAGAAACATAGGGGTTAGGGTCACTGCTGCCTGCTTGGTGTGTGAATGAACACCAGAAATACATGTTGTCAAATACATGTTGTCAGACGTTATTAAGAAGGGTGAATAAGGCCCTGGTTAAAAGTAGTACACTATATAGGGAATAGAGTGCCATTTGGGATGTAGACAGAAGGTATATAAGGGTGTGGTTGTGCCATGTAATACAATACCTGTCTCCTCTGTGCCTCCTCTCTGCTCTGGGCAGCTCTCTGGTCCATCCTGTAGAGACACTCCATCCTCTCTGCTGCCACCCTCTCCTGGGTCAGCATGTCCAGCACTTTGATCTGATCAACACAACGCCGAACAGCAGCTTGCATCTCAAATAGCATTCAAAAGTGTTGCGTTATATGGGGAATATGGGGATTAAAAAGGGGTTGATAAAAACATTTATAATAATTGTTGCAGCAAATCAAGTCTGACATTTTTAAGTGGATATTACAAACTTTAGAAGCCTTTCAAACCTCAAATACACTACAAGTTTGCATTTCCTGCCGTGCAGGAAAATTCTCAGCCACAAAAGAGTGATCAAATGAAGATCCTACATTTGTATGTCATTCATGTCATTTCCACACAAATGTCCACACAAATTCTAGTAGAGGTTTACAGGCTGTATTTGTAGTTTGTCTTTCTGTATGAGACAGAAAAAGCCATGTGTGCAACAAAGTTGAATTGAATTGACTGGTAGCAGACAGACCTGGTGTATGCTCTTGCGGTCCATCCTCCCAAGCCTAGTATAGACTTGCTCCTGAACCGTCAGCATCTGTGTCCTCATCTCCTCTTTAGTGGCGTTCAGCTCTCCCTCTAGCCTCTTGATCAGGGGCTTACAGTGGCAGCCATTGGCTGGGGCCTGACCAGGCAACACAATCGTGTATAATTGTGATATTTGATTTACATCTTTTCTTTAGATTTCTTTCATTGGTTTCTTTCTAGATCTCTTATATTACCAATATCAACAGCAACAACAATACTTCTACTGTACTGTACCACTACTACCACTTCAGTTATGGACACCCCACCCCTAGGGTTGAAACATTTCAATAACTTCAAGAGGAAATAAAAAGGTGGTATGGGAATCTTCTATCTGGGGTTTAACGAAAACCTGGGAATTTTGGAAATGATCAGAATTTTGCAGCGTAGTGACTGACCTGTTTGACATTGCCGTCCTTGTCGCGGAACAGGGTGTATAGCTGATAGGTTTTGCCGTTGTGAGGAGGGGCTTCATCATATGTACACAGTCTGCTCTTCCTGTGGAGGTCGGGATGGCCATTCATTCTTCTTCTAGGAGTATCCTCTGCCAAGGCCTGGAAGAAGAAGACTTTATTGTCCATTATTTTGCAGAGAACAGAAATGGTCTTTATCCTCACAACCCAATCCCCTGAGACACCCCCAATCACCTGTTCTTTGAAAAGCTTATGTCTTCTCCTTCTGTGGTAAGGGCTGGTTGGGGTGACTGATGTTTTACTATAGTGAAGGCGGTGGTGATGATGGTGAGGCAGCCCTGCTCTGTTGAGGCCGGCCCTGCTCGCCAGACGCTCACTACTGTGAGACGCCTCATCCATGTACCCACTGTCCTGATGAAGGAAACAGCCAGGAGGCAGAGGTGAAGGAGAAGACAACTTTATTGTCCAATTGTACACAAAGGTCCATGAAGGTTCGACTTCCGCTTCATCCCAACCCAATAACTCAAGAGGCACAAATAATGTAAACATCATATTTAACATTGGGTTAGCATACCGCCGTCTACTGTCATCCATTTGTTTGCCTGTCAATATACACCGCCTAATTTTACCCCCAGACAGCCTTTACCTTGTTGGGCAGCATTTCTTCTCTGGTGACAGACTGGGTTCTGCGTTCTGCCTTCAGCCGGTCCCTTTTCTTCCTCACCGTCCTTCCTCTAGTGAAACAGTGAACCTGACCAAAACCCAGGAGAGTAGAAAACTAACGACTAACTATACTGTCTGTTGCTACCTCACAGTCCAGCCAAGGTGCATAAAATGAAGAACAGACTGGATTACAGACTGGAAAAACTGACTACTCATCGAGGCGATGGGTAATCATCTGCACTCTTTATACTCCTTAACAAACTGTCACTCTTGGAAGGAAATGTAAGTTCACTAAGAGGTGTTTTGATGCCAGAATCAGTTCATAATGTGTATCAGATCAGTGTATCATTGGTCTATGTCCAAAGAAACATGTCATGCTGACCTGAGGAGCTCTGGCCAGCAGGAGAGACACGTCTTTGTGGTTGTAGTCTCTGGCCTTGTCCAGGGCAGTCTTCCCTGCCTGGAACAGACAGGAATTCATTGAAAGGTCGCGTTGCTGACAAGGTCCCTGCACTGTTGACAATGCTCCTTTTAAATGCAATCCCCCCTATATAGTACACTGGTCAGAAGTACAGCACTGTATGGTAATGGAGGAGCATTTGAGATGCATCCACTTACGTTGTTTCGTGCGTTGCCGTCAGTCCCTGCCTCCAGGAGGAGCTAAACAGTTTTCTTGTGGTTTAGGGCAGCCGCCATATGGAGAGCAGTGTCCCCTAGCTGGGCATAGGAAACAGACAGGTGACTATCCCTAACCCTATCCCCTAGCTGGGCATAGGAAACAGACAGGTGACTAACCCTATCCCCTAGCTGGGCATAGGAAACAGACAGGTGACTATCCCTAACCCTATCCCCTAGCTGGGCATAGGGGATATGCCCAGCTAGGCTAGGGAGGATAAGCTGATCCTACATCTATGTAAAGGTTACTTCTACCCGGAGTTGAGCAGTCACTGACTAAACACGGGTGTGTTATAAAGACAGACAGAAGCTCTACTGTGGCATCAAACTCAACAAGTAATCAATGACGTGAAAGGAGCTGTAGTAACAATATAAATCAAGCTGGGACCTGCCTGGTTTTTCTTCGTAACAGAGCATAAGGCGCCCACCAGAATCTTGATCATGGCCAGGTGATTGTAACGTGCTGCCACATGCAAACAGGTGTCCCCCACATTGTTCTTGATGTCTGGTCTGGAGCCTCCCAGCAGCAGCACGTGGGCGCTCTGAGCATTGGTGTTCTGACAGGCCAGGTGGAGAGCTGTGTTTCCTGCCTAAGAATAAACACACAAAGCCTAGTGTGGCAGAACCGAGCCGTCAAGGTGAAAAATCTGTCGATGTGCACTTGAGCAAGGCACTTAACACTAATTTGCTCAAGGGGCGCCGTACTACTATGACTGACCCTGTAAAACAACACTGCACCTATCCGGTGTATGTGACACATTTTTTATAAAAAAATTCCAGGCGACACCCTATTCATTATAGTGCACTACTTCAAAAGGAATAGGGAATAGGGTGCCATTTGGGATGCACTCTGAGAGTGGCATGAAAAACCTGTCAGGCACCAGACAGAAACGCATTTCAGTCCTAATGCTTTTTACCATCATTGGTCCCAGATCTAGACCTAACATATTCAAATTTGAATTGCTGTACCTTGTTCCTGGCGTGAACGTCAGCCCCAGCCTTGACCAACAGTTTGACTGACTGACAGAAGCCATGCCATGAGACCTCATGGAGCGCCGTGTTACCGTTCTATCAGAAAAAGCGAGACTGTCATTAGAAGGAGTGAAACATTTGTTTTTCTAATAATGTAATTTAATTCATATGCCCGGACCTCATATAGATTGCTAATACAGTTCAGGTACATTACATTCCTCCCTGTGTTGTGAATGCTTGTATTTTTGGCCCTCCTGTAAATTAAATAAAGGAAATGTGACTTTGTCTTTAGACATGAAGATTCAGTGACATTTCAGTAACATTGCTTCAGATTCCTCAACATTTCATGTGACATTCAGAGGCTGTGTCCCAAATGGCGCCCTATTCCCTTTATAGTGCAATACTTTTGACCAGGGCCCATGGGGACCTACAGCGCATTCGGAAAGTATTCAGACTCCTCGACTTTTCCACATTTTGTTACGTTACAGCCTTATTAAAAAATTGATGACATTTGTTTTCTTTCCTCATCAATCTACACACAATACCCCATAATGACAAAGTAAAAACTGTTTTTTAGAATGGTTTGCAAATATATTCACAATAAAACACTGAAATATCACATTTACATAAGTATGCAGACCCTTTAGTCAGTACTTTGCTGAAGCACCTTTGGCAGCGATTAACAGCCACGAGTCTTCTTGGGTATGACGCTACAAGCTTGGCACACCTGTATTTGGGGAGTTTCTCCCATTTTTCTGTGCAGATCCTCTGAAAAGATGGCGCCGACAGAGATGGTCGCCTTGCTTCGCGTTCTTAGGAAACTATGCAGTACTAGTTTTTTTTAATGTATTATTTCTTACACTGTTACCCCAGGAAATCTTAAGTCTTATTACATACAGCCGGGAAGAACTATTGGATATAAGAGCAACGTCAACTTACCAACATTACGACCAGGAATGCGACTTTCCCGAGGCAGATCCTCTGTTTGGACCACCACCCAGGACAATGGATCGGATCCCAGTAGGGATCCTATTTCAGGGGCTGAGTCACTGGCTTACTGGTGCTCTTCCATGCCGTCCCTAGGAGGGGTGCGTCACTTGAGTGGGTTATGTCACTGACGTGATCTTCCTCAATCAATTTCAATCAATCAATTTTATTTTATATAGCCCTTCGTACATCAGCTAATATCTCGAAGTGCTGTACAGAAACCCAGCCTAAAACCCCAAACAGCTAGTAATGCAGGTGTAGAAGCACGGTGGCTAGGAAAAACTCCCTAGAAAGGCCAAAACCTAGGAAGAAACCTAGAGAGGAACCAGGCTATGAGGGGTGGCCAGTCCTCTTCTGGCTGTGCCGGGTGGAGATTATAACAGAACTATGCCAAGATGTTCAAAAATGTTCATAAGTGACAAGCATGGTCAAATAATAATCATGAATAATTTTCAGTTGGCTTTTCATAGCTGATCATTAAGAGTTGAAAAACAACAGGTCTGGGACAGGTGGCGGTTCCATAACCGCAGGCAGAACAGCTGAAACTGGAATAGCAGCAAGGCCAGGCGGACTGGGGACAGCAAGGAGTCACCACGGGCGGCAGTCCCGACGCATGGTCCTAGGGCCCAGGTCCTCCGAGAGAAAGAAAGAGAGAAGGAGAAAATTAGAGAGAGCCAAGATTTTCAAAATGTTCATAAATGACAAGCATGGTCAAATAATAATCAGGAATAAATCTCAGTTGGCTTTTCATAGCTGATCATTAAGAGTTGAAAACAGCAGGTCTGGGACAGGTAGGGGTTCCATAACCGCAGGCAGAACAGTTGAAACTGGGATAGCAGCAAGGCCAGGCGGACTGGGGACAGCAAGGAGTCACCACGGCCGGTAGTCCCGACGTATGGTCCTAGGGCTCAGGTCCTCCGAGAGAAAGAAAGAGAGAAGGAGAAAATTAGAGAGAGCCAAGATTTTCAAAATGTTCATAAATGACAAGCATGGTCAAATAATAATCAGGAATAAATCTCAGTTGGCTTTTCATAGCCGATCATTAAGAGTTGAAAACAGCAGGTCTGGGACAGGTAGGGGTTCCGTAACCGCAGGCAGAACTTCCTGTCTGGGTTGGCGCCCCCTCCTTGGGTTGTGCCGTGGCGGAGATCTTTGTGGGCTATTCTCGGCCTCAGGATGGTAAGTTGGTGGTTGACGATATCCTTCTAGTGGTGTGGGGGCTGTGCTTTGGCAATGTGGGTGGGGTTATAGCCTGCCTGTTTGGCCCTGTCCGGGGGTATTGTCGGACGGGGCCACAGTGTCTCCCGACCCCTCCTGTCTCAGCCTCCAGTATTTATGCTGCAGTAGTTTATGTGTCGGGGTGCTAGGGTCAGTCTGTTATATCTGGAGTACTTCTCCTGTCTTATCTGGTGTCCTGTGTGAATTTAAGTATGTTCTCTCTAATTCTTTCTCTCTCTCGGAGGACCTGAGCACTAGGACCATACGTCAGGACTACGGGCATGATGACTCCTTGCTGTCCCTAGTCCACCTGGCCGTGCTGCTGCTCCAGTTTCAACTTTTCTGCCTGCGGCTATGGAACCCTGACCTGTTCACCGGACGTGCTACCTCTCCCAGACCTGCTGTTTTCAACTCTCTAGAGACAGAAGGAGCGGTAGAGATACTCTGAATGATTGGCTATGAAAAGCCAACTGACATTTACTCCTGAGGTGCTGACCTGTTGCACCCTCGACAACCACTGTGATTATTATTATTTGACCCTGCTGGTCATCTATGAACATTTGAACATCTTGGCCATGTTCTGTTATAATCTCCACCCGGCACAGCCAGAAGAGGACTGGCCACCCCTCATAGCCTGGTTCCTCTCTAGGTTTCTTCCTAGGTTCTGGCCTTTCTAGCCACCGTGCTTCTACACCTACACCTGCATTGCTTGCTGTTTGGGGTTTTAGGCTGGGTTTCTGTACAGCACTTTGAGATATCAGCTGATGTAAGAAGGGCTTTATAAATTGATTTGATTTGATTTAGGCGACCCAAAACAGCGGAGCGGGACAGACGGAGCGGTCTTCTGGTCAGGCTCCGTAGACGGGCACATCGCTCACCGCTCCCGAGTATACTACTCGCCAATGTCCAGTCTCTTGACAACAAGGTAAACGAAATTCGAGCAAGGGTTGCCTTCCAGAGAGCCATCAGAGATTGTAACATTCTCTGTTTCACGGAAACATGACTCACTCTGGATACCTTATCAGAGTCAGTACAGCCACCCGGTTTCTTCACGCATCGCGCCGACAGAAACAAACATCTTTCTGGTAAGAAGAAGGGCGGGGCTGTATGACTTATAATTAACGAATCATGGTGTGATCATAACAGCATACAGGAACTCAAGTCCTTTGTTCACCTGACCTAGACTTCCTTACAATCAAATGCCGACCGCATTATCTACCAAGAGAATTCTCTTCGATTATAATCACAGCCGTGTATATCCCCCCCCAAGCAGACACCTCAACGGCCCTGAAATAACTTCATTGGACTCTGTGTAAACTGGAAACCACATATCCTGAGGCTGCATTTATTGTAGCTGTGGATTTTAACAAGGCTAATCTGAAAACAAGGCTCCCTAAATTTTATCAGCATATCGAATGCACGACCCGCCCTGGCAAAATTCTGGATCATTGCTACTCTAACTTCCGCGACGCATACAAAGCCCTACCTCGCCCTCCTTTCGGCACACCTGACCACGGCTCCATTTTGTTGCTCCCAGCCTATAGACAGAAATTAAAACAGGAAACACCCGTGCTCAGGTCTGTTCAACACTGGTCCGACCAATCTGATTCCACGCGTCAAGATTTCTTCGATCACGTGGACTGGGATATGTTCCGGATAGCCTCAGACAACAACATTGATGTATATGCTGATTTGGTGAGCGAGTTTATTAGCAAGTGCATCGGTGATGTTGTACCCACGGTGACTATTAAAACCTTCCCCAACCAGAAACAGCGAACCACTGCTTTTAATCATGGCAAGGCGACCGGAAACATGACCGAATACAAACAGTGTAGCTATTCCCTCCGCAAGGCAATCAAACAAGCTAAGCGTCAGTATAGAGACAAAGTAGAGTCCCAATTCAACGGCTCAGACATGAGACGTATGTGCAGGGTCGACAGTCAATCACGGATTACAAAAAGAAAACCAGCCCCGACGCGGACACTGACGTCTTGCTCCCAGACAAACTAAACAACTTCTTTGCTCACTTTGAGGACAATACAGTGACACTGACACGGCCCGCTAACAAAACCTGGGGGCTCTCCTTCACTGCAGCCAACGTGAGTAAAACATTTAAACGTGTTTAACCTCGCAAGGCTGCATCCCTAGCCGCGTCCTCAGAGCATGCACAAACCA
The DNA here is from genome assembly GCF_016432855.1 of Salvelinus namaycush. Classification (NCBI taxonomy): domain Eukaryota; kingdom Metazoa; phylum Chordata; class Actinopteri; order Salmoniformes; family Salmonidae; genus Salvelinus; species Salvelinus namaycush. The sequence continues at coordinate 17,592 of NW_024061104.1, read as the reverse complement.
GCTGGCTGGTGTTTTTACAGACATATTCAATAAATCCCTATCCCAGTCTGCTGTTCTCACAAGCTTCAAGAGAGCCACCATTGTTCCTGTTCCCAAGAAAGCTAAGGTAACTGAGCTAAACAACTATCACCCCGTAGCACTCACTTCCATCATCATGAAGTGCTTTGAGAGACTAGCAGTAGACAGTGACGGTGAAATCGCTGAAAGCTTTGCCCCGGCACAGGAGCACTGTGGAGAGGAATGATTCAAAGATCAGTTGTTTCACGCATACCAAAGATTCCAGCCCATTACCTCAGCGTCCACCCTATGTGCCCCATGCACAATCAGGGCGTGAATAGAATACACATCACTAAAGTAAGCCTTGTTTTATCTGCTTCTCTTTTTACAGAGCCAGAGTATCCAAAAGGAAAGCCAAGCATTAAGGCTAAATAGAATATTGTGTAATTAAATTATTGTGTAATACTCTCACATGAACGCTAACTCTCACATGAACGCTAACATTCAACTGTTCTGCCTGCGGTTATGGAACCGCCACCTGTCCCAGACCTGCTGTTTTCAACTCTTAATGATCGGCTATGAAAAGCCAACTGAAAATTATTCATGATTATTATTTGACCATGCTTGTCACTTATGAACATTTTGAACATCTTGGCATAGTTCTGTTATAATCTCCACCCGGCACAGCCAGAAGAGGACTGGCCACCCCTCATAGCCTGGTTCCTCTCTAGGTTTCTTCCTAGGTTTTGGCCTTTCTAGGGAGTTTTTCCTAGCCACCGTGCTTCTACGCCTGCATTGCTTGCTGTTTGGGGTTTTAGGCTGGGTTTCTGTACAGCACTTTGAGATATTAGCTGATGTACGAAGGGCTATATAAAATAAACTTGATTTGATTTGATTACTGGTTTCAGTGGGAAAGATGGTAAATGGTTCAGACATTAATGGCAAATATAAAAAACTAAAATACCCAAGTTACCGGAGTCTACAATGGCAGACTGTTAATGTAGAGTAGGGATAGGGAGAAGTAACATTCAAGACTGAAGCAATTACCCCCTCTAGTGGTATACTTTATACTGTACCAGGTTCCTACACACACTGATAATACAAAACATTGAGGCAACTGCTCTTTCCATGACAGACTGACCAAGTGAAAGCTATGACCCCTTATTGATGTCACATGTTGAATCCACTTTAATTAGTGTAGATGAAGGGAAGTTAAAGAAAGCTTGTAAAACCTTGAGAGAATTGAGACATGGATTGTGTGTGTCATTCAGAGGGTGATTCGGCAAGACAAAAGATTTAACTGCCTTTGAACGGGGTATGGTAGTAGGTGCCAGGCGCACCGGGTTAAGTGTGTTAAGAACTACAACACTGCTGTTTTTTTCATGCTCAACAGTTTCCCATGTGTATCAAGAATGATCCACCACCCAAAGGACGTCCAGCCAACTTGACACAACATGGGCCAGCATCCTTGTGGAACGCTTAGGGCAGCTTGTAGAATCCATGCCCCGACGAATTGAGGCTGTTCTGAGGGGAAAAGGGTGTGCAACTCAATATTAGGAAGACGTTCCTAATGTTTTGTGCACTCAGTATGTATGTATGTAGTCCTACATGTTTTTAAATAGTACCGTATCACAAACCACAGTACAAAACCGTATAAAATGTGGGCCTGTAGTATCTGTAAATCAACTAAACATAGTTTTTTTATTTCCATATGCAGATAATAAAGCATCATTGTTCGTGTAATAATCTAATATTAGCATTATACCTCTAGGAAGAGGAAATGGTCATAAAATCAAATAGATGAAAAGACGGAAACAAAAATGTTTTTGAACTACAACTTATTTTATTTAAACATTTCAAATTCAGTGCAAAGTAATGTAGTGCATTGGTGTCTAGATCCCTCTTTGGTGGCAAAGTGTCACAAGAATCCTGTGGGGAGAGAAAACAAGAGAATAAATTAAATTAATGGGTGTTAACTAATCAGGGTTCAACAAAGCACTTCAAGTCCTCAATTCCTTCAAAAGAGAGAGAGAAGGAGAAAGGAGTATGGTCCCTGCAGTAGAACTACATGCTGGCCATGAGGTTCTCCAAGTGGTACTCCAGGAGGCTGGAGAGCTCCGTGACCAGAGACTCTGGGTTAAAGTACCAGGCCGCCTGCTGGCCAAACATGTCATCTAGCAGAGCCATCAGCTCACCCTGAAGAGAACACCACACAACACATAGAAAATGGCTCTGAGTTACTAGCTTATCAAGAGGAGAGAGACAATTAGAAATACTCCCCCTAAAATGACATTGGAACCTGGTTAACCATGAATAAGGAAGTAAAAAGGAAGTACACTAAGAATATGGAAGTAAACAGGAAGTAACCTCTTGACTCTTACATTGAGCAGCAGCAGGCATCTGTCAGCCTCTGGCTCCATGTTGGCAGCAGTGGGCAGGAAGGAGTACAGGAGAGCGTACAGACGCGCCACAAACCCACCGGCATGCTAAAGGAAACAAAGGAGGAGAAAAGAGGAGAGAATAGAAGAGAAGAGGAATTTAAGTGAAACTGCTAATAGAGAGATATCAAAACATGTACCAGTGAGATGCTACTTACCACCATCAGGGACTTCTGAGCTGTCATCATCCCAAACAGCACCAGCTCAAAGAGGACATCTATCATGTTCACATGATGGATCTAGGACAAGAAAACACCTTTGGAGAAAATAGGAATGATTTCATATAGATCAGCTACTGTGATGTATAGAAGACATGCATGTGGAAGAACTCAGTGAGACTTGAAAGAGTTAATGAACTCACCTTTGCCTCAGCCAGCTCCCTCTCAATGTCATTCCGCTTGGAGGGGTCACTCAGGTAGTCCACAAAGTCGTTATAAGTACGGATAAACTTGGCCTCGTCCTATGACAAAGAAAAGAGCATCTTAGTGAGCAGAACACATTTCACCTCAGGGGCGCTCTCTTTCCCTTGAAAGAGAATCAGTTAGTGAGTTACCATGTGGTTGGCCTGAACCAGTGCGCCCAGGAGGACCTTTCCCGCCACAAACAGATGGTTCCTGCTCAGGGTGGAACCAAGCAGGGTCTAGGGGAGAGGGAAGAGTTAGGGTGAGACATCTTCCTCTAGGAGAGAACAAGAAGTCACAGAGAGAAAAAGAAAAGTGTGTCCACTCACAGTGAAGGCCTGGCGCAGGGAGACGAGCCTCAGGGCGATGTCCTCCACTCTCTTGGTGGTAAGGTAGAGGCTGTGAAAGGGAGGGATTGGAGCATGTCAATCATTAGAGTCAATGGGGGATAGCAGCATTATGACCACTATCCTTCAGCATCTGACAAGCCCAGACTACACAGACATTTAGAGGAACTCACTTTACCAGAGGAACCTCCCTCTCCTCAGGCAGCATGTCCTCCTCCCAACCCTACGACAACAAAACAAGCATTCAAAATCAGTGACCAATGAGCATACATTTAGTTTTACTTGTATTTAAGAGCAATCGAAGGAGGGAGAGTTGTATGGCATTGAAGCTCGTCTGGAGGGTAGTTAACACAGTGTACAAAGAAGGGCCAGAAGTATACAGAATGGTGTCATCTGCGTAGAGGTGGATCAGAGACTCACCAGCATCAAGAGCGACATCATTGATGTATACAGAGAAGAGTCGGCCCAAGAATTGAACCCTATGGCACCCTCATAGAGACTGCCAGAGGCCCGGGCTACAGGAAGCCGATTTTACACACTGAACTCTATCGGAGAAGTAGTTAATGAACCAGGCGAGGCAATCATTTGAGAAACCAAGGCTGTTGAGTCTGTCGGTAAGGATGTGGTGATTGACAGAGTCAAAAGCCTTGGCCAGGTCAATGAATACGGCTGCACAGTATTGTTTCTTATAGATGGCGGTTAAGATATCGTTTAGGACCTTGAGCGTGGCTGAGGTGCACCCATGACCATGATAGAGCATGACGCTTGCAAAGCCAGGGTAGTGGGTTCGATTCCCGTCACCACCCATACATAAACGACAGCAGGTTTTATTGTAAGTCGCTTTGGATAAAAGTGTCTGATGAATGACATATATTATTTTTATATATTCACTTACTTGCTATACAATGTAGAGAGAAAAAGGGTAAATTCAAGAGGGAGCTACGAAATTCATGTCCAAACATCGTTTTCTTTGCCTTATGTCATTAGAAATTACATATAATTAATCATTAGCTTGTTCTCAACAATATTATAACATTAATATACTTGTACTTGACAGTGTTGATGAAATAATAATGATCATTTGCTGTGACCATTACTAGTTTAGACTGCACCGCACTTGGTTGTATGTGTTCCATATTTGGTGTTGTGAGGTTAAATCTCAGAGTAAATCGTCGGTAACTTTTCAACCATATATGGTAGAGACATTGGGTTTAGATTATTATTTTCTGACAATGTTCTATTGATAACCTTGAATGAATTACTAATTTTATGTTTTTGGCTGTTTTGCTACCAGATGCTTTCCTATATCGTTGGTATAATATAAAATACAAATACCAAATATTGTGTTTTATAAAGTCACTAGCTAGATTGGAAGAATGAGACAAACAAGGTGATTTTTTATTGTGTTGTTTAACTCCTGAAAGTATAGTCTTTGCCACAGTGGGCTATAAAGTCTTTTGGAGGACATATTGACCAAATTCAGACAAGGGGGTCCACAGCCCACGGGAAAAAAGCACTGAAGGCTCTACACTCCGGTCAAAAGTTTTAGAACACCTACTCATTCAAGGGTTTTTCTTTATTTTTACTATTTTCTACATTTTAGAAAAATAGTGAAGACATCAAAACAATAAATAACACATATGGAATCATGTAGTAACCAAAAAAGTGTTAAACAAAACCAAATATATTTTAGATTCTTCAAAGTAGCCACCCTTTGCCTTGATGACAGCTTTGCACACTCTTGGCATTCTCTCAACCAGCTTCATGAGAAAGTCACCTGGAATGCATTTCAATTAACAGGTCAGGTGTGCCTTCTTAAAAGTGGAATTTCTTTCCTTTTTAATGCGTTTGACACAATCAATTGTGTTGTGACAAGGTGGGGGGGTATACAGAAGATAGCCCTATTTGGTAAAATACCAAGTCCATATTATGGCAAGAACAGCTCAAATAAGCAAAGAGAAATCATTACTTTATGACATGAAGGTCAGTCAATACGGAATATTTCAAGTGTAGTTGTAAAAAACTAAAAACAAATTGCAACTGCAGTCTAAAACTATAAACTTTGTGAGAAAACCCCAAAATTGTTCCTCAGCTAGAAATGTTACACCCTCTCATGTCCCAATCTTTACCATATCACTGATTTCATGGAGCTCTCCTGCTCATCATTTACTTCACAAAATCCCGCAAACGTGAAAGCGCCAGAAAAAAACATTGCGAGATTGTACATATGTGTGAGTCAGAGATTTGAAAACAGACGCTTTCATCCAAAACGATGTACAGTAATCCATATATACATTTTACGTTTGGTTGGCCCAGGGAAATTAGACTTTTTCGAGCTTTTCGAAGCAATTTTTGTATATCTTTCTTTGTAGTACTGTGTTTATTCAATCATTTCGAATTGATCACTTCCCACTGGGTACATACATCAATTCAATGTTTATTCCACGTTGGTTCAACGTAATTTAATTGGAATTACATTGATATTGTGTCACAGTGAATTTTATAATCTGCAGTCAATTTAATTATGTTTTCATGTGCCATGATTCTGACATTTTACATATGATCCTCATAGGATTAGGCTACATAATTACAGTGGTGCAGTAAATGTAATCTCAATTCAATACGATGTGCATATACTGTACATATAGCCAATATAGCTATTAAACCCATGTTCAGTGACTGTAATCTGTGACGCAAGTGGCCTAATATGTTTGTGACGTTCCATGGAAACCACGGTATTGTTTAAAACTAGATTCTGATTGGCTTGCAGGTCATTCTACAGTGTAAATTATAAATGAAAACGTGCTTTTATAGCAGTGTTACAGATTCACAATACCGAGCGTGTCTCAACCCGTACCGTGCTTTTATCTACCTAAAGGTATCTTCACGCACAACTGGATATGCCTTTTGGATACGCTTGTCCAAGGTAAGGATATGCGTCAAGCTATAGCTACTTAATGTTTTAGTTCCGAACTTAAATTACTCCAGTCAAGTGATTCATCGTAAAAGTTTGATGTTTTGACTGAGCAGTCCAATGGCCAATAACATACATAGATTATGCATTAGGCATTGCACAAGTCAGTGTTTAGGTCAGAATATAAAGTTGCTACTTCCGTCAACTCAAGTTACTCAATTCAAGTGATTCATCGTAAAATTGAGTTGTTTTGACTGTCAAAACAAATAACTTTGATGGAATATTCAAAATTATAATGGCAATTATGAATCACAAATTCACAACATTACTTGCATTTCAATGATTCATCCAGGCCCAAGACATAAAGTTGCCTGAAAGCTGTGTAACAATCATTCCATTGCTGACCCATAGGATGGTAATCACGTACATGATTGGCTTAATCTAGAATCATGGATACCTTTCATGTGAGTACACACACCATATTTTTTTTTTTTTTTTTTTACATATCTCAGAAGGAAGGTACCTCAATATCTGGAAGCACTGTCTCATGTACAATTGTTAATGCTATCTCTGAAATGTCTAACAAAATGTTGACTTGATCGTTTCATCAAGACCCTCTCATCACAAGTTGGAACTAGTGGTCAACATTGGGACAATGCAGCCATAAATAACATGGACCAATATTTTAATGGAGGTAAGCACTACACTTCTGATGGGTTTAAAGATTGTATTACATTATCTAAAAGTGAGAAAGTAAACCCCAGCTGTTATTCTTTTCACAGGGAGGGACAATCCCCATTATGCCATGAATGTTTCATTGCTGAACAACCATAGATATGTTTCCTCTAATTTGGCTCCCGTTCCTCCAACAGTGAGCAAGACCTGCCAGCAGAGCTCACTGGAGCAGGGAGACATCCCGTCATCCTTTTGGCACCTGACAAAGTACACTTTTTTTCTTCTAAATAACACTATAGTAACATCTTCTGCACAAAGTTACATTCCTAATAAGATTGGTGTTAAGTGAGAAAGATTTCTAAAGATGGTCCAATGGGCATGGTCTGAAGCCTCTCGTCATCTCAGTATGTTGAACCACCTGATTTCTTGCAGGCTTGAGATTCAGATCCTGCTGAACGATGTTAAGCATTCGATTAACCACATGCAGGGGACGCTGAACACCATGCAGGGGCAGTGTATTGAGTTGCAGACTGCCTTGTCTAAGGTAGTGTCAGATGAGTCTCAGATACAGAAGAATAAGTCTATGATGGTATGTTGATAATGATTGAGATGGTTATTATAATAATGATGACTAGCGGTACCCCACCCTACGGGCAGTAAATCATTGGATCTGATTAATTCAATTCAATGCAATTCAATCTTTGAGGACTGCAACCATAGAAATACAATTTATTTACACTAATAATAAGCTATTGTCAACTTCCCGTCTATGCTTATCTTGCTCATTGCTCACTGTCAATTGCTCACTGTTACCCTATGTGTGCAACTATTATTGATTTCTCACAGAAAAATCATTTGGTTTCAAATGTACCTGGGGCCATGTAAATAATTGTTAGGCTACTCATTTTGAATCCACCGGTGGCAACTTGTGTGACCATAAAAGTCTGTGTGCGATTGGGCACAGTAAAATTATTTGGTTACTGACCGGCCCTACATTATAGAAGGCCCTTCAAGTCGGAACTAGGAAATTCTGACATTTCTGACTCGCTAACTCGTTATGGAATGATGATTTCAAGTTTCCCACTTGTGAAGTATCAGAATCAACCAGTAGGAAGCTTTACACTGATAACTTACATTCATTTTAACTCTGAGGTTCCAAGTTTCCGATTGCATGTTAATGCGTCAATAATTGCCATGGTAATTTTGAATGTCCAGTCAGTGAGCATTATGGGTAATTATCCTACATACTTACATCAAATACTTTATGATAGCATCATCTCCTGTAGTAACAGTGCCATTCCAAACACAATAAATGTGAAAATTAACAAAGATACAAAATATTGCTAAAGTGAAGAAAATCAGCTCAAAATTGTTAGAGGAAATGCCCCTGCAGCAGGGAGGCTTACGGTATTATAACATTCATATAATTTGTGTATTTACAGTATCGTACACATACAAATGAAAGTATATGCTAGGGATTGATCTACACTGAGTGAACAAAACATTAAGAACACCTTCCTATTGAGTTGCCCTCCCCCTTAGTGGTGGACCATTGTTGATACTCAGGGAAAACTGTTGAGCGGGAAAAACCCAACAGCATGGCAGTTCTTGAGACAAACCGGTGCGCCTGGCACCTACTACCATACTCTGTTCAAAGGGACTTAAATCTTTGGTCTTGCCCATTCACCCTCTGAATGACACACATACACAATCCATGTCTCAATTGTCTAAAAATCAATCTTTAACCTGCCTCCTCCCCTTCATCTACACTGAGAAGAAGATTTAACAATTAACATCAATAAGGGATTATAGCTTTCACCTGATTAGTCTATGTCACGGAAAGAGAAGGTGTTCTTAATGTTTAATACACTCAGTGTATGTGTCAATGATGTTATAGATTCCAAGTGGTTGATTTTTTAGGGAATGACTATATTCTCTATATTATACCTGCAGATCATCACAGCAGCCGAAGTTGCTGTGCAGAGGGAGGAGATCCCCCGAGCATCAGGCCTCATCCCGTCACAGAGGGAGGGGATTCTTCCAGCATCTTCTATCACTGCGCAGAAGAAGAAGATCCTCAGAGCATCAGGCCTCATCCTTGCACAAAAGGAGTTGATCCTCCTGATGGCCAGTGTCACTGCGCAGAGGAAGGGAATCGTCCCAATGGCCAGCGTCCCTGCGCACAGGGAGGGGATTGTCCCAAAGGCTAGTGTCTCTGCTGAGAGGAATGGGATCCTCCAAACAGCCAGTATACCTGCACAGAGGGAGGGGGTTCTCCCAGCAGCTAGCATCACTGTGCAGAGGGAGGAGATCCTCCGAGCATCAGGTCTCATCCCGTCACAGAGGGAGGGTCTCCTCCAAACAGTCAGTGTCCCTGCACAGACGGAGGGTATCCTCCCAACAGCCAGTGTCGCTGCACAGCGGGAGGGGATCCTCCAAACAGCCAGTGTCCCTGTACAGGGGGAGGGGATTCTCTCAGCAGCTAGCATCACTACACAGAGGGAGGAGATCCTCCGAGCATCAGGCCTCATCCCGTCACAGAGGGAGGGTATCCTCCAAACAACCAGTGTCCCTGCACAGAGGGAGGGGATCCTCCAAACAGCCAGTGTCCCTGCACAGAGGGAGGGGGTTCTCCCAGCAGCTATAATCATTGCAAAGAAGACGGAGATCCTCCGAGCATCAGGCCTCATCCCGACACAGAGGGAGGGGGTTCTCTCAGCACCTAGCATCATTGCGCAGAGGGAGGAGATGTTCCGAGCATCAGGCCTCATCCCGTCACAGAGGGAAGGGATTCTTCCAGCATCTTCTATCACTGCGCAGAAGAAGAAGATCCTCAGAGCATCAGGCCTCATCCTTGCACAAAAGGAGTTGATCCTCCTGATGGCCAGTGTCACTGCGCAGAGGAAGGGAATCGTCCCAATGGCCAGCGTCCCTGCGCACAGGGAGGGGATTGTCCCAAAGGCAAGTGTCTCTGCTGACAGGAAGGGGATCCTCCAAACAGCCAGTGTCCCTGTACAGAGGGAGGGGGTTCTCCCAAAGGCAAGTGTCTCTGCTGAGAGGGAGGGGATCCTCCAAACAGCCAGTGTCCCTGCACAGAGGGAGGGGGTTCTGCCAGCAGCTAGCATCACTGCGCAGAGGGAGGAGATCTTCCGAGCATCAGGCCTCATCCCTGCACAGAGGAAGGGGATCCTCCAAACAGCCAGTGTCCCTGTACAGAGGGAGGGGATTCTCTCAGCACCTAGCATCACTGCGCAGAGGGAGGAGATCTTCCGAGCATCAGGCCTCATCCCGTCACAGAGGGAGGGGATTTTTCCAGCATCTTCTATCACTGCGCAGAAGAAGAAGATCCTCAGAGCATCAGGCCTCATCCCTGCACAAAAGGAGTTGATCCTCCTGATGGCCAGTGTCACTGCGCAGAGGAAGGGAATCGTCCCAATGGCCAGCGTCCCTGCGCACAGGGAGGGGATTGTCCCGAAGGCAAGTGTCTCTGCTGAGAGGGAGGGGATCCTCCAAACAGCCAGTGTACCTGCACAGAGGGAGGGGGTTCTCCCAGCAGCTAGCATCACTGTGCAGAGGGAGGAGATCCTCCGAGCATCAGGTGTCATACCGTTACAGAGGGAGGGTATCCTCCAAACATCAAGTGTCCCTCCACAGAGGGAGGGGATCCTCCAAACAGCCAGTGTCCCTGTACAGAGGGAGGGGATTCTCTCAGCAGCTAGCATCACTGCGCAGAGGGAGGAGATCCTCCGAGCATCAGGCCTCATCCCTGCACAGAGGGAGTTGATCCTCCTGAAGGCCAGCGTCCCTGCGCACAGGGAGTGGATTGTCCCAAAGGCTAGTGTCCCTGCAGAGAGGGAGGAGATCTTCCTCACAACCAGTGTCCCTGTGAAGAATGGACACAATCATCCACAACCACCTCCCATCATCCCCATGGTGGCACCACTGTGGAAATGGGATGGTGGAGCGTTTACTCCACCTGTGGATTTCTATTCCAAGAGAAGAGGTCAATTAAACTTACCTAATTAGTAAAGAAATTAACCATTGTGATAGTGTGAGAATTAGCTGTTATAATTTAAATGTATGGCTCATGTGAGTGTATATCTGTAATACTTTCATGCATTTTCTACATAAAACAGGTTTAGCTCCATTTTACTTTGACATTTTAGTAATTTAGCAGACGCTCTTATCCAGAGCGACTTACAGTAGTGAGTGTATACATTTTCATACTCCAGTGAATCTCTCCAGGATTTCGCATGGATTTTTTTGATATTTGCGGATAAATATGCTAGATTTTGCAGCAACAATTATGACATTTTGCATAGCAATATGCAATTGTTTTGTCCAATTAGTTGCAAAAATGCGCTGACAAGGGAAAAAACTGTGTTGACGTGTGGCTTGATTGAACCATATTATGCAGTAAATGTGCGGTGATTGGTTGAAATTGCGAGCCCTCTTTTTGTACTGTGGTAATGGGTCAGTTCTATGCGATAATATTGTGATGATGTGACTATTTTATGCAGAAATAGTTTGGCGATTGGTCAAATTTGTAAGCCCTCTCATAATATGCAGGGAATTGTTGATTTTGCAACCAAAACAATGCGATCGCAGAGTCCTGGAGTAACCTCCCTGCGTGTAGGTTAAGATTGGGTTGTAACAGAGTATCAGAGCCAGACGTTTCTACCTGTCAGCTAGTAATTGTTCTGTATGGTGACATGAGCAGAGTGGCCTGACTTCTCCCACTTATTACAGATGTCCGACTTAGATATGTTGAGCATCCTGCAATGATGTCCATCACCAAGCCGGAACACTCCGAGGCCAACCCTCAGTGCCAGACTGGCAGCCGGCCGGTGGCTGAGCCTGAGACCCCTGCTGTTCACAATAACAGTGGAGGCTGGCTCAGCTGGGTTTTTGGGAGTGGAAGAGCTAATAAGAAGGAGGTTCATCTACCTGAGGACAAAGACAGATCTGTAAGGAACTGGTTCTTAACACTATATTCTATGTAGAGACAATTGAGTGGATTAAAAAAAAACTATTGTGGCTTGCAATTCACATTGCTAATATCTTCTTCCTCAGATTGTCTGGGATCCAACTCTGCACAGAGGGGTTAACAAAACTGAGCCCAAGGCTGAGGTACACACTTAAATTCAATGAAATTAAAAACAGTGAACAACCATTGTATTTCAACTGTGATAATATTACTAACAATTTGGAAAATGTGTTGATGTGTTTTACAGAACAAGTGTGTACCACCACCTCCACCGATGGGGACATATGGATATCAGGGGAACACTGGCCCCAAAGGAGTGAATCCTTACTATATGAAAGCAGGTGAATATTGCTTTAGAATTCATGTGGTTTAACCAAGACTGTGTCAGCCGATCATAGATGTCCCTGGTGGTCTCCTGCTAACAGCTTTCCCACTACCAGCAGGTCTATGGGGCAGCAGATACCCTACAATGAATTACAATGATGGGACCAACTCAAAGCCTCCAAGCCATGGGCCTGGACTGCTTCCTAGACAGCTCTCTGGCTTGCTCCCTCCTTCACACTTTGACCTCATGGCACCAATGGTTGTGCCACCTGACACTCTACCCTACTGAGGTATGACTCTGGAAAATCCTTCCAAATTGTATCCATTCATCATTAACTGAGATTTTTCTTTAACATAGCAAGTGGCTGAAATAGCAAGCATGTTAACTATTTTTTATTTTTGTCCAACAGGCCATTTGCCCAGAGTGGATTTGCCATACATAGATTTTTTCAGCATTAAAAATCTTCAGCATAAAGAAGTATTAAAAGATTATCTTTTAATTAAATCTCTCCTTTGTGTCCTCATGTTCACATTAATTTGATGTGTTCTATCATCATTTACAATGCTTATTGCTTCTGCATTGCTTTACAGACAAGTATATATTATACACATATATTTTATTTTAGACATTACAAAAACATATTTTTGTGCATTTTGGATTTCCTACATTTACTTACTGTACAGACAAGTATATTTTATACATATATATTTTTTTTTAACTACATTTTTTTATGCATTCCATAGACAGAACAAAATATATTTAGATGCATTTTGAATTCCTAAATGTCAATATTTTATCTTCTGTGTCACGTGTTTATGCCGATTTATGTACATCCTGTGTATGTTACCCTTCCAATGAGTTTATCATATAAATTACAACGCGAAAAGTACGGTTTACTTTACCTTTAATCATGTTAGCACAGGTAACAGCCGTTTACAGTCTTTCTTTAGTTTTTCATTCTTACTCTTCCCAATTCACTTAAACTATATTTCTTTATTTCCCATGGGCTTCACCAGAGTACCCCCTAGTGGCTGGAATACAACTGTATTAAGCCCCTTGCAACACCCCCCTGCAAAAACGAAATGTTGTCCCAGTTGCAGCCTAGTATCTGTCTTGTTTTGCACACTTTGTACAAAATAATAAAATGCAGTACTACAGGATATTTCTTAACGTAGCTCTTTATTAGCTAGCTATAACTGGCATGTTCACGTATCGCCAACCAGCATCAAACTGACCATGACCTAACCATTTGGGTGGTCTTAACCAATCATAGCACAGTATGATATGGCGGTAAAATGCATCCAATTATAACTCAGTATGTTTACACATATGAATATTACATCCCCCTTCTTTTAAAACAAAAGAAAAATGTTTACATATTCTAAGCGTTTCTTTTGAAAACATGCTCTGCAGTTTGAACTCAAGGTAAGTAACCATTTATATTGCATACTACACCAACTGAATCAACATAGACTCTGAAACAATGATCCAACATACTGTTACTTTTCGAACAAGGGATTCTCAGCAACTCAGCTTTCACAGTAGAAATACATCTTAACATTTCAAACAAATACAATACCAAAGCATTTCAAGTGAACTTTCAATAACAAGTTTACAGTGTGGAACTCTTTTAGGGCAGCGATCTGCCTACACCCTTTGACATTTCACAGTTCTAGGACAGCTCTGGGCTTGACCTCTCTTCCTGACCTAGTGCGATATGATGCTGAGCATGCTTCTGTGTCAGTCAACAGCTCTTGTGGTGTTGCAGGTAAGTATGGTGTATGTTGTGATGTGTGTGTGTGTGTGTTTAGTCCATCACGTTCTCTTTCAGGGGAACAGTTCATCTCATCAGTGTGTTGTTCTTTTGTGTTCAGTAGGTGACGACGATTGCGGCGGTACACCGCTCCTTCTGCGTTGAGGACGTGCTATGAACGTTCAGTGTCAGCTGGCTGGATGACGACTGCTGGCTTCCAGAGGCCATGCTCTTGGATTCAAACTGACTCTCCGTCGATCAGTGGTGGCAGTGGTCTAGCTGACCTGTCGTAGTATCGCTTTTGTTGTTGTTGTCTCTGTGCACGTTTTTCATGCATTTCCTTGTAGCTGACGACCTCAGGTTGTAGCTCCTGGTTGGTGCTGGGAAGGATTGAGCGAAGTCTGCGGCTCATCAACAGCTGGGCTGGTGATTTGAAGTTGTCAACTGGAGTGTTGCGGTATTCAAGGAGACTGAGGTAGGGGTCTCTCTTGTCTGCTTTTGCTTTGTCCATGAGTGATTTAGCAATCTGCACTGATTTTTCAGCAAGGCCATTACTTTGAGGGTAATGCGGGCTTGTGGTGACATGTGTGAACTCCCATGCTTTTGTGAAGGATTCAAACTCATTTGATTTGTAACAGGGCCCATTGTCAGATATTAAAGTCTCTACAATGCCATGCCTGGCAAAGGCTGCTTTCAGCTTGTGTATCACAGCTGCAGATGTGGTGCTGTGAAGCTTGTCGCGTTCGAAGTATCTGCTGTAGTAGTCAACTGTTACGATGTAGTTCTCGTTGTTCCAGGTGAACAGATCGGTTGCCACGACCTGCCAGGGTCGGTCTGGGATACAGTGAGGTAACATTGGCTCTTTGGTGTTTGAGGGGCGTCGTTCAAGACATATGGCGCATTTACCAACAATGTCCTCTATTTGTTTGCACATTCCGGGCCAAAACAAAATGTCCCGTGCTCTCTGTTTGCACTTTTCCATGCCCATGTGTCCAGCATGGATCTTTGTCAAAATCTCTTCCTGAGACTGGTAGGAATTATGATTTTCTCTCCTTTGAAAATTATTCCGTTGATCTGTGATAGTTCATCAGGATGGTTCCAGAATTCTGAGACGCTCTGAGGGCATTTTCTCCTCTCCTCAGGCCGTCCATCCTGTATGACTTTCCTCAGCTGTGCGAGTTGTGAGTCCATTTCTGTTTCTGCTTGGATCTCCTTCAGTTTTGTGTCACTAACTGGTAAGTTGCTGTACACAGTGTGCACTTGCATGTCCATGCCTTCACTGAGGCTGCTGTCCTTATAGGTAAGAAACTTCCTGGAGAGCGTGTCTGCGACAGGGATGCCTTTGCCTGGACGGTGAGTGATTGTGAAGTTGTATTTTTGTAGTTGAAGAATCATTCTCTGTAGCCTTGGCGGGGCTGCGGCTAGTGGTTTCCTCATGATTGACTCAAGGGGCTTGTGGTCGGATTCCACAATGACTTGTCGTCCATATACGTACTGATGGAAACGTTTACATCCGAACAGAATGGCATAGAGCTCCTTTTCAATTTGAGCGTAGTTGATTTCACAGTCTGTGAGAGATTTGGAAGCGTAGCCGATGGGCTTTCCTTCTTGCAGTAGCACTGCACCTAGTCCATACTTCGACGCGTCTACTTGGAGTCTGAGCTCTTTGTCGGGGTCGTAGTAGGCAAGGATTGGTCCTGGTTCTCTCGTGATCAAGTCTTTCACATTTCTGGAAAGCAATGTCGTGTTGCTTGTCCCAGAGAAACTCACTGGACTGCTTTAGCAGTTGATGCAGGGGTGCATTAGCATTGGAGAGGCTGGGTGCGAACTTGGCTAAGTAGTTGACCATGCCAAGCACTGTTTCCAGCTCTGCACGGTTCTTTGGTGGCTCCATTTCTTTTATGGTTGAGATCTTCTGTGGATCTGGCTTGATTCCAGTCGCTGTGAGAAGATGTCCGAAGTAGCTGACCTCTGTAGCGCCGACTGTGCTCTTCTCGGGTTGAGCCGGACTCCTCTCTCGCGGGACCTTTGCAGCATCGCGCGGAGGTTTCGGTCGTGCTCCTCTTTGCTTCGACTATAGACAAGGATGTCGTCCACAATTAGTGGATCCAACTAGTGGTCAGTATGAACTACTACACCCTCTCTCACATGAACGCTAACATTACTGGTTTCAGTGGGAAAGATGGTAAATGGTTCAGACATTAATGGCAAATATAAAAAAACTAAGATACCCAAGTTACCGGAGTCTACAATTGCCGACTGTTAATGTAGAGTAGGGATAGTGAGAAGTAACATTCAAGACTGAAGCAATTACCCCCTCTAGTGGTAAACTTTATACTGTACCAGGTTACTACACACACTGATAATACAAAACATTGAGGACACCTGCTCTTTCCATGACGGACTATTTAAACATTTCAAATTCAGTGCAAAGTAATGTAGTGCATTGGTGTCTAGATCCCTCTTGGGTGGCAAAGTGTCACAAGAATCCTGTGGGGAGAGAAAACAAGAGAATACATTAAATTAATGGGTGTTAACTAATCAGGGTTCAATAAAGCACTTCAAGTCCTCAAATCCTTCAAAAGAGAGAGAGAAGGAGAAAGGAGTATGGTCCCTGCAGTAGGACTACATGCTGGCCATGAGGTTCTCCAAGTGGTACTCCAGGAGGCTGGAGAGCTCCGTGACCAGAGACTCTGGGTTAAAGTACCAGGCCAGAAACATGTCATCTAGCAGAGCCATCAGCCCGCCCTGAAGAGAACACCACACAACACATAGAAAATGGCTCTGAGTTACTAGCTTATCAAGAGGAGAGAGACAATTAGAAATACTCCCCCTAAAATGACATTGGAACCTGGTTAACCATGAATAAGGAAGTAAAAAGGAAGTACACTAAGAATATGGAAGTAAACAGGAAGTAACCTCTTGACTCTTACATTGAGCAGCAGCAGGCATCTGTCAGCCTCTGGCTCCATGTTGGCAGCAGTGGGCAGGAAGGAGTACAGGAGAGCGTACAGATGCTCCACAAACCCACCGGCGTGCTAAAGGAAACAAAGGAGGAGAAAAGAGGAGAGAATAGAAGAGAAGAGGAATTTAAGTGAAACTGCTAATAGAGAGATATCAAAACATGTACCAGTGAGATGCTACTTACGACCATCAGGGACTTCTGAGCTGTCATCATCCCAAACAGCACCAGCTCAAAGAGGACATCTATCATGTTCACATGATGGATCTAGGACAAGAAAACACGTTTGGAGAAAATAGGAATGATTTCATATAGATCAGCTACTGTGATGTATAGAAGACATGCATGTGGAAGAACTCAGTGAGACTTGAAAGAGTTAATGAACTCACCTTTGCCTCAGCCAGCTCCCTCTCAATGTCATTCCGCTTGGAGGGGTCACTCAGGTAGTCCACAAAGTCGTTATAAGTACGGATGAACTTGGCCTCGTCCTATGACAAAGAAAAGAGCATCTTAGTGAACAGAACACATTTCACCTCAGGGGCGCTCTCTTTCCCTTGACAGAGAATGCGTTAGTGAGTTACCATGTGGTTGGCCTGAACCAGTGCGCCCAGGAGGACCTTTCCCGCCACAAACAGATGGTTCCTGCTCAGGGTGGAACCAAGCAGGGTCTAGGGGAGAGGGAAGAGTTAGGGTGAGACATCTTCCTCTAGGAGAGAACAAGAAGTCACAGAGAGAAAAAGAAAAGTGTGTCCACTCACAGTGATGGCCTGGCGCAGGGAGACGAGCCTCAGGG